>NC_083559.1:14009166-14317500 GCF_018135715.1 Danaus plexippus
AACATGTGATTATAATCATGAAAATGGATAATGTCTTAAAAAATCTCATTCATGTGCCCATAAATTTAGTTTTTTTACTATTTAATATACACATTCTACTATCGTAACTCACCGATCGTCGTCGAACACAACCAATTCAAGCGACTTTATAGATAAATCCGATTCAGTGATGCCGAAGAAATGTAGTGTCTCGTTGTATTCAGGATTCTTCGTCTTGTGAACAGTTTTTGTCCTCAAACGATTAAAGTATGCACCTTCTGAAATTATTATAATGACTTCGTAGTGATGTAGATAATTTCATTTAATAGACGCTGTTCGACGTAATTCTTTGAAAGCAATCTCGTAAAATATTCAGTAGACGAAAGCATTACGCGTTACTTAAGTAAAATAAACGTACAAATTTTATGAATGGATTTTCTTGGATGTAATGAATAAAATTAATCTCAGTGTACAATATCTTACCCCGTGGCAATACTTCCAATCTACAGAAGGGGTCAGACAGACCCGTCATGTCCATACCGATCAAGCCCCTAGCCCTTAACACTGTTACGGCCAATGAAGACGTTCCGTTGTCATAAGAGAGTTTAATTTCTATGGTACCGAAACCAGCGTCGGGAATCGTCGGAGGTCTTTCGACTTGCGTGATCGGTTTGGACATGTCCTTTCTTATGTTCCTGAGACTGTAGGCGCTGCCTTTGCTGCTAGTGCGTTTGAGACACAGCGGTCTTTGACTGATGCTGTCAGCTCGTTGGAGACTGATGCCGCTGACACCGTGGCTAAGGATGTCAGTTTCGCTCCATTCGATATCCTGCAAGGATTTCTATCGATGTCAATTGAAGTATGACATATGAATGAAAATTACAACGTTTTTAAAGTACATATTATAATAAACGTAATATTTTTTTTTCTTATAATAGGATTAAATAAAAATAATTTATAAGCGGAACACGATATGAAATTTGCTTAGAAAATAATACATTTGTACCAGAAAATCACAAGAACAATATTTTAAAAGCGAACAAATAGAATTGATTTGATTGATATTATAAGCATGGTTTATATCTTAATATACACCTTTAATATTTCTATATTATTTATCTCATTTATTTATATATTTAAACACATTTTTCTTAACAAATTAATTATTTTTTATTTAATTGGTTAATAGTCTTGAGTGTTTTTTATTCACGCTGTGGGATGCCATTATACCAATTAGGGACACAGACTATAAAACACATTCTGTTTTATTAACGATTATTAGGCACATTAATATGTGTACCTAGCTTTATGTGGGAAATCTTACAATTACCCAAAAAAACTTGATTGTTTAATTAATTTAATCACAGAGAGTTTATTTGTTTCTATTTCTAATGATAATTATATTAATGAAATTTGAAAGAAATAATACTAATATATTTTGAGGACACGAAACAAAAGGCCCATCCACAGATTTGGTAAAACGAAAGAAAGTCCGCCATTTGTTTATTGAAAATAAGTAAGTGAAATATCTTGATTCCGTTCAAAAAGAAATTATGTTGTTGATATTGGGATAAATTTATTTCATAAATGGGTGTGTTTTATTAATAAAGATATTATGAGAAAGATTGTCAGAGACCAATTAAATTGTCATCACGTACTAAAGTGGATAAGTTATATTAACAATATATACAGCAAATTCAAGTTAGGATTTATTAATGTCAAATGTTTAATTAACTCTACAATATTTTATCTATTTGCGTAATCGGAAGCTTTATTTTACATAAATTCAACACCGGAGCTCCTGTCACATGGTTTGTAGTGAAGATTTTAAAAGGATAGGTGTATAAATCTTAATGCATGATGGAAATACACATGAGCATAATATCCTGAGTATAACTGAGAGTACAGGTATCATTGGTCCGGGCCATTATTTAATATGTGCCATAATAAATAAATTGTTACAATAAATTGTTTGAAATTACCAAATTAAAAATCAACTTTGAGATTACTGGACAATGTATTGATATGATTCATGTCACCCGCTTGAAAAGTAATCAAGGAATGAAAGGAAATCTGAAACGATTTTTTTGTAGTTGCCAAATATAATATTAAATGAGACGAATGCTGGTTTGGAAATGTGAAGCAGAACAGAAAATCAATCAACTGTAGATGAAAAGAAATTTTAATGACTACTGAATTATTTACGAAATTTTCTTTTCGGATCGGTTGGATTTTTTTTAAACAAGTTGTCCTCGATACTGAATACCATAAAGTCTTTATAAAAACAGTCATCAGTTTATTTAGTGAAGTTATGCGTATTAGATTATTTATATACCATAAAGGAATTGAATATATACGTAGGTATATATTGCAGTACGCTATATTGATCATGACACGCATGACGACACACTATATATAACATGTCAGTGACGGAAATAGATGGCTGTGTATATAAAAAACCTGTAATTTTTATTATTATTAAATTATCTTTATTTAGTTCCTAGGGGTTATTTTTTTTAATGACTACTCAACTGGAATAAATTAGCGACCTGTAATATTTAAATATAAATTTATATCGTGGAGGTTTTATTAAATATTTTCAAATTCACGCTGAAAATTTCTAACATAATAATAGTTTCTGTGTTGCTTAAAAAAAAAAAAATTGTAGAGCTACAGAAATAGGACCATTAAGGTATCACACAGACCGCCAGGTTTTCACATGTACTCGTTTAAATGTGACTTGGTTTTTTGGATACTACGCGTTCTACGTTTCTCATACAACGAAAAAAACTTAGTTTCATTTAGACCATAAGTAAACAAGCAATGAGCTTAGCTTTTTTTTATAATCATCGTCGTTCAACTAACTCCCTAAAAGCACTGGTTAATTATATTTTGATTACTTTTGCATTATCTACGATACAGCCATTACGCATAGAAAACTTTGTTATTGGTCCACAGCAACTTTTAATTACATTGGAGAGGTAAAAAAATTTTTTTACGATTTTATTTTTATTCGAAAAGACTTATTTATTTGTAACAAATATATGTAATGTTATAATTTTGCAGTTTCTTTGTTCAATAACTTATTGATGTATGATAGAATTTATTTATTATATAAACAAAGAAACTATATACAAGGAAATTAGTTTTCTGACTAACACAAACATATTTATTCAACGGATTATTACATTATTTTCTATAATTATAGTGAAATTAGTGAACATAGAAACAAACATTAATCTACATGAGCAGATATCGAACCTATGTTTCCCGTACCATCATCCTCCTAGTGCCTTTCCAAACCTATCATGTCTAAATTAGTTGGTCGATACCTTATGTTATCTTTACTTCATGAATTGTGTGTATAATGTGGGTAACCTTAGAAATATTACTAATGAGAGACTTCATAGATGACGTATTGCAGTCGGTAGTTTTGAAAATATTCCCGGCCAGCCGCCATTGCGTTGGCACCACAGACGGTAACAAAAAAGATGGTGGCACTGTCATTCGACGCATCCAATCGTTTGAAGAAGATCAGCGCTCATACACTGAAGGATACGTATAATAACCCGAGTATTGTGACGGTAAGGTGATTTAAAGAAACAAGAAAGTATCAAAGAATTGAAATATATAACATCGAAACTATCTGACCCTTGGATTTTTAACCGTTGTTTAACACTATTGTTGGTATTACTGGAACGCGATGTATAAGGCCCCTTTAACTTAAATTAACCTATTGCATATATTTATTCAGTACTATATAATGTTTCGCTGTCTCTAAAATAACATATCCCTGTTTTAAATGAACGCCGTTCTCTGTTATATAATTCTTTTGATCTTCTTAAACTGGAACATCAAAGTCACTTCTCTGTACATCATATAAGACTCTATTAAATCAAAATACCTTATGCATTGTTAGTGCCTCGCCATAAATTTTTTATGAATACCATAATACGCAACTTTTTTCCATTCATTTTAAACATATCAATTAAGGCGCCGTTTAAACCTGAAACGGAGAGAATGCCTTGTTTATTTTGCTCCCATTTTAAAGCTGACCAAGGCCCGGAAAGTTTTAATTGATGGTGGTTGCGTATGTCTTTTTTGAAGGGTAAATAAAAATGTCTTCTATTATTCATAAAATTTAAAAAAACATCCCAGAGACGTGGACATTCATTGTTTTAATATTTACGTATCTTAATATCTTTTGTCTCGTGTGTATGTTTGGATAATGCATTTAATAAAAGCTATTAAACTAAGAAAGAGATAATACGATTATTTTAACACTGATTTAGTGATTTAA
Organism: Danaus plexippus; assembly: GCF_018135715.1. Taxonomy (NCBI): domain Eukaryota; kingdom Metazoa; phylum Arthropoda; class Insecta; order Lepidoptera; family Nymphalidae; genus Danaus; species Danaus plexippus. Next base: position 14,013,446 of record NC_083559.1, read on the forward strand.
TGAAATTTCAAATGTATAAAAAAAATGGCATGAGCAGGATTCGAATCAGCGACTTCTAAGATGGTGTAATGTTGGGCGCGCAATTAGGTTATCTTAAAAATCATATATTTTCATAATGAATGAGACCAGGGTAAAAAATATTTATTATTTTTGAAATCAGTATGACCTAACTTTTTAGATGACTGAACAAGAATACAGCAGCATATTACGAAAAGGATATTGTCATATAATTACAAACATATTGAAAAATATCAATCTCGACAAAAAAATCTAAAGCTGTTATCAAAAAATAATATGACCTCATTTTTTTATTAAATTAATATATTTTCCTCTATATATAGCCCTAATGGAGGCAATTCTCAATTATCTGTCATGTCATTCGTCGAATATCTCACGGTCACTGAAACGTTGTCATTTGACCTTTGATAAATCAATGTGCCTTATTCGAGAAGCAATCTGCCATAGTTAATACGCAATCTAAATCTAGAATGATTTGAAAGTCAATCTATAATTTATAGATAATATTTACTATTAATCATATGAATGTAGATATTATTATTTTTTTAATTTTGCTCATCAATTTCGGACAGTAACACATCACTTTGTTATAAAAAAATAATAAAGACTGACTACACTACATTCATACCGATATTATTATACTATCTATGTGTGTGTGTTAAAGTGAAATATTGTTTTATCGTGTATTAGTTCATTATAAAAACTTTTTTGTATGTTTTTTTTTTAAACCCATAATTCATTAAGGCTGATGTATTATTTTATAAATATTTCCATTGTATAAACCTCACGAATTTTCTTTAGGGGACTTAGTGCTTTCTCTTTTTACCTTACAAATAAGTCAGTTTCACTATACAAATATATCATTCGAAACTTCTACGGGATGATGCAATAACTTAATCTCCGATTTCTATATCCTTTGTCTTGAAGAATGGAAAAATTTTGTTAGTGCTTTCATAGTCACAATTAAACGTGAAAGCTCAAAAATTCCATGGTTCTATCATGCTAATGATATGTATTCAAGCACTAACAATATACACAGATTGAGTTAATTTATTGTAGCGTCAAATCAGCACATTAATTATTCAGTGTTTGTATATTTGTCTGGTTTACGTGTATAGAGCAGTGAATAATGCTCAGTAACACACATATATTTTTTTTATCTATGAATAGATGTTTCCAACTGCAAAGCCTAAAAGTGAAAAGCTTAAAAGCCCACTGAGTGCTAAAATCTAAATATATTTAAACTGGATTGATTTTAAATTATAATGTGTCCAATGTGACAGACAAAAAACATAAATACTCTTCATAATTACAAACAAAAAAAAAATAAGATTTTTATTCGTATTTTAAATACTTCATATCGGTTTATTAAATAAAATAATATTATTTATAATACATATGTTCATCTGAAATATAATGGCGGTGAAAACAAAGGAGATTAATTAAGCCAGGCAGCGCGTAAATACATAGTTCAGTTACTGAAATACGAGAGCAAATGTTGACGGCTTACGGCTTCCTCTCTTTTTGTTAAAATCATAAAATGGATACCGAATTCACAGATAGCTAGTATAGTCAATAGGTAAATATTGGAGAAAGGATACAATAGTACGCAGATCAAAATTGTATCATATAATAGTTTTTTTTTTCAACTGTTATTGTACTAAGTTTATGTATAAATGCTCATGTATATCGCTTGATATCGATACTCATCTACAATTAATTGATTATTATTTAAAGTTCAATAGTAGAATAAACACATCATCGTTTGACAATAAGTGAAAATTAACTTAGAAGATATTTGTAATATTTATTTTTAATAATTTATAGCATTTCTTCGCCAAATAAACTTTGACTTTGTGTATTTCCACGTTCGTCCGTTCGTCTGATTATCAACCGACTTCAAAAAAGGAGGAGGAGATTTTTAATTCGTCTGTAATTTCTACATCACACTTTACATATGATGATAATTCGGCATAGTTAACGTTGTTCCAAGAGCTCTAAAATGGCGATTCATGCTAAATACTGAAAAAAAAAACCGGTATTGATTTTGATATTATTATTAAAAAATAATAATCATCGAAACAAGAAAAGATTTTTTTTTTAATCAAACATTTAATCATTATGTTTTTTTTAAATAAGACGCTATATAACGAAATCTAAGAGAGATATTAAGTTATCCCTAAAAAAACATATTCTTTTCGTATACAATTTAATTGAAATAAGATTTCTTGTGAGTTAATCTTAATAAAGAATAAATGTGTATTATATTTATAACTTAATTTGTTTCTCAAAGCGTTTGTATTTGTTAGCGATAAATATAATAATAATAATGTAGGGTAATATAAAATTGATATCACACCACGCCTGTCATTGATGCTTATTAGACTCTACGAGCTCTGATTGATGAAGGACCCCATACTGTGAAAAGGCCTACTTATTTTTGGGGAAACACTAGATAAAATATTAAACTGAAATAATGTCTGACAGTGCTATCTCTATAGCAATAATTTGTTTACTAGATAACTTTACTTTGTGTAGACAATTCTATTATCTGATGATTTATTTCCTTGCTCTGTCCCTGAACATCGGACTGCTCCTAATTGGCCTTCAATCAATAAGAAAAGCTCTTAATAGATAACCCCAAGATGTTCAGGTTATACCAAAAACATATTTTGTATAAATGTACTATACAGTAATGCAGACCGACATTACGATTGCGTTTTAAAGTTGAAAATTCGTCACAGCTTTTAAGTAATTTGTCACAGTAATCGGGAGAGTGTTTTACGTCAACTGAACAATCATGCTTGTTGACCTTCAAATGCCTTTGAATGCTGTCATACGTCTACAGGAGTTGGAACATTTTCCATTTCTGTTGGAGTAAGACAAATATAATGATGCAGTCAGTTACTCTCACACCGCTAATTAAGATTTCTTTCTTAATCTACCAGCAGATATCACATAGGTACATTTTTCTCGCGTTTTAAGGCACTTGAGGGAAAATCAATAATAATATAATAATGTTATTAGCTGTTTGTTGTATAAACAATAGACAGCAATAAACTATATTTTGTTTCCGTTAACTCTATAAATTTATTATCTATTTAAGTTTGTTATTAGTAAAAGGAAGTTAATTTATAGCGATTAATTTGAAATAAATTCACTAAATAAATATCAGGTCAACACAAAGTTGTGCAATTTGCTCGCAGAGTAAATACAGATTAATGTTGTCTGCGTTTACTAAAAGTTGCTCATTCGCAAGTAAATTGAAAATTTAACTGGAAATTTTGTATGGTTTTATAAATGTAATCTATGTTCTATGAGTGAAATAATGAAGATAATGATCAGAAGCAATCTCTGAAACAGCTTCATAGTAATACACGATGATAAATTGGATGTTATAGTTCAAATAAAAGTCGATAAACCGATAAAGAAAAATATATCTCATGCAGCCAATAAGAAATACGTCCATGACACATACAAACTTTTTAATAAATTCATTAAATGAAATTCTCATTAGCTCTGAGGTTCGTTTGAAAATAGAAAACCATGCAGATTATTATGTATTAACTTAATTAATTATCTTCCTGGACGTCTGTATATTTAATATACATTTCTGTTGTACTGTTTTTCTAACATGAAATAAGTGAAATTTATTACAATTATATGGATGTAATATGTAAAGAAATATCAGGTAAATATAAAGTAAAAAAAAAAAATCATTCAAATCAACTACAGTTCTCAAGTTAACAATAAATTAAAATTTGTATAAATACAACGCTATTAAATTGTCGCGTCGGATACTTTGTACCTTCGTCAACCAATTTGGACTCAGACGAATCTTGCTCTACGTCTTGTTAGACGGTATTCTGACAGAATATTAATGTATGATGGGAATGTATACACGATATAAATTATTAAAATTATATTATGTGTTACACGGAATGTACGTCATTAGAGAACTGTTTCCATTCTCTCATTTCATCCACAGCGTTAAAGGTTGTCAAACAAAATCAATAATACACGGGGGGGCTCAATACATCTAAAAATATACACATTAGTTGTATTTATAATTCGCTGCGAAGTATAACCAGTGGTTGAGAGAGATTTTTCGTTTAGATTTTATTCTATACCTTCATTTTTATAAATCGTGAAAAGATATGGAAGCACAGCAAGAAATATAGCCCATGAAAATAGTCTCGAGTTATTGCTTTTGTGATATCGAGTTCAATATACAGCTTCATTTCAATTTCAATGGATAATATTTTTCTTACGTTTGAATTCGAATAAAGGCAAAATTTTTAATAATATTCATCTCACGATCAAATAATACAACAATTCATAAAGCTCCAACGTTCATATTTAGAGCCTGGGGATATTAAAAGATTCCCCTTGTAATAATCGGGCTGTAACATGTCTATATACTTAAGGTATTTTTTAGAAAACACGGACTGAAACAAAGACCTCAGATGTTAAATATATTACACTGTACATGTATGTATTTCCATGTAATATTTTTAATGTTATGTTTATTATTGTAATGTAATATAAAAATATATTTCAGAATTATTACATGTAATTAAAAAAAAATTTTGGCTATGATAAATATCTATTTATAATAACAACTTTTCTATTAAATGAAAAAAAGATTCTGTGAATTAAAAATCCTTTTTATGGTTATTCTGCACATCGTAATACCTTCATTGCTTGACTCATATAAAACAAACATATATAAGAACGACCGCAAGGAAACTTCTTTTTTTTAATGCTGAACGGGGCAACCGATTAGACGACCTATCTGTAGGAGGTAGTACCATCGCCCATGGAAATCCACAACATAGTTTTGCGGATGTGTTGCCACCCTTGATTTAGGAATAGGGGGAGGAAAAAATGGGAAAGGGAGGGAAAAGGGAAGGGGTAGGAAAAGGTGGGAAAAGGGAAATGGCAACCGGCTCTCTCACTCGTCGGACGAAACGCATCTGTTAAAGACTACTTCACGCCGATCTTCTGTGAGAGGATGGTACTTCCCGCTCGAGCCACCCCATGTTGGAGCTGCAGTAACTTGACCACAGCTAGGCTCTACTACCTTAGAACTGGCTTTCAAATGAAAAACCCACATAAAATCGTTCGAGAGCTACGATGCTACAGACTTACTGACAGACAAGGTTGTCAAACTTATAACCCCACTTATTTTGCGAAAAAGAATATAAAGTGAAAAAATTGTAAAAGTTTTTAAGAGAAGTTTTTAACAAACGGATGGACGTAGAATTTTAAACAGTCAAAGTTTATATGGAGTAGCACATTTCAACATAAATGAATTATTATGAATAAAATAATATTTACACACACTAGTAGCTATTGAAACACATACACACACACACACACACACACACACACACACACACGAAATATGTGAGACCGCGAAGGTTTCTCAGTGCTGTTTTATTACTAAATGTTAAACATAATGACATTTCTAATCAGCTAATTAAATTCCAAATAATCAAAAAATTATGGACAAAATCAACTACTTGTACGTACGTTTGTACTACAACTATCTAGTTATAGTACAAACGTACACTCGATTTGAGAACCCCCCCTTTTTTCAGATTGGTTAAAGTGTATAGCACGTTTTATTATTTTAAAAGCACATACTCCCGACGTTTCTTTACATTATACCAAAAATCACGGATATTGATAGGACCTAAATTAATGTAAGAGCCAACCTGGAGAGCACTTTATTAAATCAATCTTCAATATCGAGTTATAAATTTTGAATGGCAGAAGGCGAGAATGTTCTAAATCAATTACAGCTAAATGGATTGCGTCTACCCCTCTTAATATATCGTAAGAATACCTGTAACCTAATAATTAGATAGCGAAAAGTACTGTTTATTAAAATAGTCCTACGACAGTCTTGGTCGAATTAGAAATGTTACATAAGGCGTGAATGGTTTTATTCATGACAATAAGAAACTTAGCAAAGAAATTGAGTTTCACACATAGTTGATGTACAGTGCTTCGAAAAGTTCGCTTGTTGTTTATTTGTATAAGTCTAACTGCGACGTACATGTCCTGATATATTTTATTACGTTATTATGTTGTAGCGAACAGAAAATGTTATTGGTAATGGTTAAATTAACATATATTCGACGTTCTTTGTGTATTGTACGCTCTAGTTAACAACTGATTGCTCTCAACAATGCCGACGTCAAGCGGCGCGCCGCTACGTCACTTGTGCGTCATCTTCGTAAGTAGGTGGTAGCATCCGAAATTAATATTAAAATTAACTCGAAATAATAAAATAATTACAAAATTCTATACTTTATATAAACATTATTTAACATGTCTAGTTAACACTCCAACTTTGTTTTGATTTTACGTTATGAGGAAGAGACTATGTTTTAGTCCGGCATTATGTTTTATAAATATAACATTTTAGAACACACGCACGTACTCAAACACGTCCACACACACACCCACACATTCACAGATATACATGTCAATTAATATTTAAATCTATTTGATAGCTATGTATTAGTGATATATAAAATTACAAATTTATAATAAAATTACTTGAACGTAATATCACAAAGGTTGGTAAAATTCAATTTAACGCACAATATTCGATGTGACCCTATAAATATAAACTGTGTCAGCTTATATGTGTGTGTGTGTGTGTTTTCTCTAGAATATATTTAACTTTTTCAATGACTATTATGATTTAATTATAAAAAATTGTACATACTCTCAAAGTACAACCGAAGATGATATATATGAAAAAATTTCATTATTAAATAAAGTATTTGGCGTAACATATATTTTTTTATATACTAAAATCATAACCCAACCTAATATCTCACATGGATTGACGAATATTTTTGACTACTGACCGTTGTTAATACTAGCATCAAGAAAATTTATACATAGAATATGTCAAGAAAAACTTAACGAAGTTCTAATTATGAAAATATTTTTATGGAATTTGAATTAAAATTCCAGGAATATCCTTCCTTTTAATTGGGGCTTAGCCTTAATAGCAAAACTAATTAAACCGGTTTCAAAATATTTTGGAAATTCAACGCTCATCAGGAAAAAGTAAATTCAAATTTTCTCTGATATTGAAATTCATTGATGAAAAATACAATGGAAACGTCTCACAGATCATCAATATCAATCTGAACTGTCTTAAAGAAATTGCTGTTAGCATGATATATTTAAATACAGAATCCAGTCTTAAAATTACTTATAAATTCTCCTTTAACTTTATAAAGTTAAAGGATTTATTATTTAATAATGGCACAATTCCGATAATCAAATTGTAGATTTATTTATATAATATAATTATTATATTTGTTTCAATAAAATATATTTCAAAATAAAACTTCGTACAATAGGATATAATTCATATCAAAACAAAATAAGCTTTACACAAAGAAGCATTCACTGGCGCTTTCGTATCATCAAGTTACACGTACACGTACGCCAATATGGAAAAAGAAACTTTTCAATAGAAGCCGTAATTTTTGATTTGTTATTGACTTTTATAATTACGGATAAAATATAGCTTAAGATTTAAATCTATCGGAATATTAATATATGATTTAGTGTAACAATTCTTGAAAAGATTTTCAATTACGAGAACAACTGTTACTCGTAATTATCGAATATTTCATACTCTATGATGGCTTTCCTCATTGTTAAACTTGAAACGTATTAGAACGTCATTGTATGAAGTTTATTTACTGATCACGAACACATATAAGTAACGTTATAATATCGTCATTAATGCAACAGCTTTTTTTTTTTATAATATGGCCTGCAAAGACGTGCACAGTTTATTACAGCTTTGTTTTTTTTTTTTTTATATATGGCCTGAAAGATTTGCGCAGTATATTCTGCCAGTGTCATGTAGAATGGAGGAGACACGATGCAAGAATTTGCCTGTTGAAGGGGTTGGAAAAATTCTGAATAGACTATACCAGTGACGTTGTAGATGTCCCGTCAATCCGCAGAATTGAAATGCTATTGAAAATCGAATTTCATTGTGACAGACGTGTTCATTGTTTTGTGAACTATTTTTATATCGGTGATTCTGTTTTATTGTGTTATAAAACAACTTAAAATTTGTTCTTAATGAATTTTTGATGAAAAATCGTATTAAAATACCTACCGGCTTTAAATGTGACGAAAGATGCAGAATATTTTTTTTGTCTACAAATTCTTAATTAAAACCCCTTATAATAATTCAAGACATCATAATACATACATGTTATATTTTAACATAACTACTAAAGTCCTGTACGTTTACGAATAACAGCTTTAGTAATTAATTAATGTTCGTATATTAATTACGTAAATGCATGAAAATTTCTCATTTTGGTAAAAAAAAATTATCGTGCTTCAATACCAATATTATAAATCTTCTTTTTATGACATCTTTATAAAATCATGATGGTAAAATTTCAACGTTCCCTGAAATACAGCCTTCCGTGAAAGTAAACAACAATAATCCTCCCAACTCGAAACGACCCTCGCTAGTGGAAAGGATTTAACTGCGGTGATTTATAAAGCTTAAGGCTTTAAAGGAAATATTATAAATTCATGAAGTAGATTTGTTATTAAATTGATACGATTTCTCTACGTCTTCCTTACATTATAGACATTCTGAGATCAGTTGCTAGTGTCCTACATTTAATGTTTAAATATTTTTTCTTATATAAAACGAGTATTTTATTTATAGTCGTTATTCCGTATCTTGTATCTTACCTGTGTTGAGCTGACGGATTTTCTGCTGTCAGTGTTGCTAGGTTGTCTTGAGAATGAAGGCGGAGGCATACAGTGTAGGGTACCAGGATCGGAGTCTGTCTTACAATCATTACTGCTCGTACCTGGTTCCTATTAGAGATATAAAAAAACTACAATCAATTTACGCATCATTTTTAAGCAACCCGTTATCCTACGAAGAGAATCTTTTTTTAAATTTCGAACATTTTAATTCTAAAGCTGTTATGAATATTGACAATTCAAACAGATTCTCGTATAGAACGAAATTGAAATTTGCATATTGAAAAGTTATCACCATAGGTAGAATAATGAAATTCTACCTATGGTCATAATTTTATATAATTCGGATAAAATTATAATCGGATATTACGATTATAATATTTATATATATAAAACTGTTTATGTCGCTCGCGACCTACATCTAGTTTATTTGAAATTCTGTTCATTTAAGCGTTAAGGGTGGAAAATATTAACATAAAATATTCTAAAGCTGCGTTACGTCCAGCTAAATAAAATATCACGCCACGAACGTGTATAATAATAGTTCCTGCAATAATTTGTTTCGCTTTAAATTATTATTTATGATACGTAAAATTAACGTAAAAGCTGAGAGATTTTTTTAATTTATTAATCTTCATAGAGCCTAGTAGAATGGATGGTTCATATTTTCTGGTATAAATAATTTTTTATAAACGCATTTCATTTTGAGCACATATACTATGTAATATAGTTTATTTATTTTAATATATGTATATGCGGTTTATTTACGACTGTTTTATTTCGTCCCTCATATATAAAAACTTTTTAAAAATTGCCTTAAGAAATTTTACTTTATTTAATGCCAGCATTATAATAAATAATCTGTTTGTACTTTCAATACCACATAATTATTTTGTATGAATAAAAATCAATAGCTTATGAATTTTAAGAAATTGAAATACGAAGAGGCAATATCACCTTTAACATTTCTAAAGTTTTTTACTCGACAGTCTATGCTTTTAACGAAAAATTTTGCGAAACTCAGTTTAGCAACTTTTTTGCCAATATTAAAGTTACTAATAGGAAGTCGAACTATAAAATTTACGTTTGTCAATAAAATCTATATCCTTATTTTACAATTTATGCTTGAGAATGCCCTTTATCTGCTGGCTATAAATCTGCAATTTGTAACAGGAACATGTCTGCATGACTGTTTAATATTTAAAAAATATATATTTAAACCATGCTAAAAGACCATACAAATAAATGAATAAATTTAAAATCTTGAAAGTTAAATTGTAAGGTATTAAAGAGAAGCGAAGTTTAAAAAGCAATATGAAATCTGTTACATAACATATGGAATATAAAAATTTTTATTTGCACGCGTCGCATACGTTGCTTACTGACAACGAGCTCAAAGGATTAAAAAAAAAATACAATTTCGCTTTGAGTAAATAAAAGTCGGAACATTTTCCTGTAAAGCATCGAGTTCGGTGTTATGCACCGTAAATGAAAATTATTACGTTCTGGGAAATAGTTTATACGGTGTTTTCCGATAATCTCATTGAGAGAAATACGAATTGATTGATAATATATTTCCAGGTCATTCCAGCCAGGTTCATATTCACGCGATTTTATAAATAGGTTATGCTAATGTAATTGCTCAAAAGTGACGTATCTAATGGCGTAATTAAGATCTGTAAGACGTGGCTCTAATGAGTGAACCCAGACTGAAATATTGTATTGGCAGGTGTAGAATGTTGTATAGTAATTTTTGTGTAAAAAACTGACTTAGAATCCTTTGATAGTTTTAATGTTAAATAACTCCGCTATCGATGTTTGCGTTATTGGAATATGATATATATTTTTAAATAACTGTATAGAAAAATTTTTTTCATACCTGTAGTGTTTTAGTAATATCAGAGTCGTTGTACCGCCCGGTTGGTTTCTTAGATGGCAGGACATATTTTGGTAATGACTTAAAGAACCATGCTCCGGATTTTTTCCACATCTCTCTTGTTTCAGCACAAAGGTTGCACATGTACGGATCTCTTGAATATATAGACGGCCTGTTTACAATAATATTAAACAAGAAGTTTTAATGAAGGTTTTTATACAAAAATGTCTCCTTAAACTTATGTTTTTTTTGTAGTATATATATATAGCGTCGCTAAAATAGGGGTTTTGTTCCATATATAACCAGAATTTACGCTGTATCACTGTAGTCAATCTCATCACTAGAAGTTTATATAACTCAGATAACCAGAATAATCGAAAATCAAAAAGTTTATAAAATAAAATCAAATAGATTTAACCTTAACGTCTTAACTTTTTATCTATTATTATTACTAAACGTGAAAACATGTCTCGATGTGATCTGTCCATCCATTTGGCGTGTTTAATATGTCTTTATTTTTTGCCATGCACTTATCAAAACAATAATAATGAAAATAGAGAGTACCTAGTAACTAAACTTTGCAAGTAGTCGTATATCAAAAATCGCAATTGCTTATATGAGAGTCCAGTGAAACGCATGTGTAACATTGTTACGAAATTTCATTGCCAAATATGTAAAAATCGCTAACTCGGTTAAACGAAAAGCTTTATATAAAATATTATTAAAGTTTTTTCATACCTGTGCTGTGATGGTGTTTCTATGACACATTTAGAGCAGGCCCAGTGTTGGCACATGGAGCATCTTCGCAGCGGAGACAGGAGCTTAGCGGTTTCGCCGCAGAGCAGACAACTTCGTGGCGCCGGCCCTTGAGCTGATCTACGCATACCTTTGTGGGAAGAATATTAAAATCGCTTAGAGATGAAACGAAATCTCTCAGCCTTCCATGGATGAACGATGCGGGTGCCGGGTCCATCGTGTTGCAGGGAAGGAGCTCAAACAGTGTCTTGTGACCAAGGTGTAGGTTTAAGGGGCCCCTATCTAATATATAACAAAATTTCCATGTCTAACAAAGTACGTCAGTTGCTCTGCTTAAATTCGCTTCCCATTTTCATCGTATATAATAGTTCACGTTAATCTCATAATCCCTCGTGTACGAAACGTGTACGAAGTTTCAGCATATATTCGATTCAATGAATCTGTAAGCTTTATGGTACTACTGAAATTTCGTAGAAATGCTGCTTTCGTCCGAAAGTAGAACGTGTAAATGCACATATATATGTGTGTGTTTTTTTAAACTATAAATTACGTTATCTTTAAAAAAATAAATATTAAAAGACAATCCACTATTATACCTTATATTTATAATGGGTATCTGCGGTTAACTTATTTGATAATATTTCGTCATAATCTGTTTGGAATCATCGGACCTATTGCTTCAAATTGTATCTATTGAATAGCTAACCTTTTTTCCCCGAGTCCTCTACAACTACTCACTTTATTATACCTTTGATCTCATTCATCTTCCCGTCATTTACTGACAAACGTTATCTCTATACTGAAAATATTCGCTCATCCTTAAAAGACCTCTATAATTTCTATTATTTATTCAACATATTATTATACAATACATATACATAAATCAATTCATACAGAGCTCAATAATTATGATATTTAAAAGAAATTGAAAGAAAAAGTTTAATCATATCCAAGGTTAAAACATCGTATATATAATGAAAATTAAAGACAATTAATATATAATAAAAATTAGCTAATTAATGATTTAATTGTTTAATTACCTTCAAGTCGGGCAACCAGTCGGCCGATTCGTCGGGCTTCGACCTCATCGACTTTCTCAGCTCGTCGTACAACCTCCGCAATAGCTTCCCGTTCGGTTGCCGTCAGCGGGGGTTCACTGCGGGCAGCGCTCCAACCGGTTCGCAGTCTGCAATGTAGACTCCCTCTCAATATTCCCCAATACACACAAACATCGCCTAAAAATCTCGAACAAGAACCTTTTAATTTCTCCACCGACTGTTACTGTTACAACGAAAGGTTTTCCAACGTTGTTGTATGTAATGTACATGAATACGCTTTTTGTTTTCATTACTACGTTATTATTTATTCGGTTAAAGTCGAAAATCTTGTTTTGTTTGTTTTGACGTAGAAATCTTTGTTTCTTAATAATCCATCCAGACGATATTCGAAATTCCTTTAGTATATTTTTCCTCTCTCGTTTTCTTATTTAGTATATTTTTTTAAGTTTTGTATTAATTTAAATTATACAACGGTAACGGTTGTAGTGAACAGTATTGTATGTATCTCATGTCAGGCTAATGTTTGATAATTCACTTCATTCTACTTATCAATTAAACTTGAAAAACGAAAGTCGACGAAAATTTTATAATTAGTTGAAGTTAAAATGAAGGTGCAAAATTAGTCGGGAGTTTTAAAGCCATTTATAACCGAAATTTATGTTAACAATTAACGTTGTTTATATCAAGACGAACACAAACAGGTTTTTGATAATCATAGATTACACCGATCAGCCTTCCATTACCCATCTTTATCTACCCCTACGTTATTTTATCGCGTCACAATCAATACATACGCTATGTTATTTTAAATGTAGTAAGTAATATGAGTTTTATGAAAAATTTTAAACTAATAGGACGCCGCTGTTGAACGTCGGTAAAAAAAAAAATCAATTTGAATGAACTATCTAGTCTCTATTAATAAAATTTTTATTTTTAAATGGGTTCTATATTCATTCAAATATAAGAATTTAAAATGTACGTAAAATGAATTCAATCAGCTATTATCTTTTGTCACTTGGTGTGCTGGAAATGTGAGAAAATTAACGCATTACTCATAATATGTCCAACAATATTTGGATGAGAAAAATATCGGATTTTTGAGCACTTCTAGCTGAAGTTTATTCTTCAGGTAATATAATATATAATAGAACAAATCAAAAAGCATCTAACACATCAGTATATATTTTAAACAATTTGAATGATATGTTGTTTATTTGTCAGAATGAAAAGGAATTTTATTATTTTATTTAAATGAAACTTAGCTAGTGATAGTGTCGTTTTTTATTAATTTATATCTGCATAATCTCGATGTTTCGATACCTTTACATTAACCGTGATCACGAAAATGAGATGAGAGTGTAACACGATTTTTATTTAAATGAGGGCACGAAGAAATTTTATATATAATAATTTTAATTTGTATTGTTTGATTCTGTCACCCTTGGTGGCTGATAAAATTTTGAGAATTAGGTCGTTCTAAATATAAATATAATAAGAATGGTTTATTGAATATTCTGTTACTTAAACAGAATAAAATAACAGCAATAAATTAGTGCCTACCTAAAGAGAATATTAATTAAATATAAGAATTTCATATTGAAACATAACGAAATAAGCTGTTTTCAAAAACAAAAAAAGAACAATTATTCCGTCTTATCGGGACGCGAGAATACTAATGTAAGAAAAAAATTATTAATTTAAAATGGACTGGGGCATTCGTAATTTTTAAAAGAAATACGCAGTGGGTCAATGTGTTCGAACAAATTGTTTCCTTTTAGCTTCAGAATTACAATGGCTTTTCGTTACATCTATTCACTGCTTCATTCTATAACGGCGTAGAATTACACAAAGAATGCGGTCTTAATAAGGAAAACAATTAAAAGTTCGGTCGGATAACAGATCCCTTACAATAACATTTACGAAACTAATAAATACAAAAAGGAATTTAAGAACAAAACAAAATAGATTCGAATAAAGACGACTCCGGATATTCATTGCTGCAGAGATTTTTATAATATTTTCCGTTATACGAATGTATTTAATGATATCTATAATAGAAAAGGAATCGAACCATAAATCGATTAGCATTGACGCCGACATTGGAATCGCACTCGGAAGTTACACAAAAGTGTATGATATACGGGCAGGAAATATCTCTCCAATATACAAAATTGCTTTCATAGAATCTTATAGCACATATAAGTCGAACTTTCATTACTTATATGGGTTTATGTGAGATACTTTCTAAGTAAAATTTGGGCAGCAACTTTTCAAATAAAAAAATATTTATCTGTCGGAATATAACCACAGATACTAATATATATATTTTTTTTTAATAAGATTGTCATAGAGCTGTAAGGGAGGTTTCATGAGAGCGAATAAAAGTTAGATGTCTGCAACTACACATGCACTTTAAGTTAATGAACACTAGTGTCTATAATTTAATTGTAATTTAATATCCTTTGTATTAAATTCATAATTATATTATGTTTAATTAAAACATCAAGCTCAATTGAGCATAAATATGTATTTATCAGTATGAAATATTACAGTTAAAATGATTATTCGTATTCGTTAATTAAATGAGAAAATAAATTGAGTGTTATGATTTGGGGAAATGTTAACTGCTATTTGTTTATTAAAAATATTTATTATTTTTCGGTCCATCCATTAATTCAGCCATCGCAAATACATCGTGATGGAAATATATTAAGAAAAAAGTTTTTCCCAACGTATCTAGTCCTAGTACGACTTTGCAAGTATCTTAAAAAGTAAATATGAACTTTGTCACTGTTTGAGCGAATTAATTCTCGATGAATTTTAAAAAGGTTGTTCACAAAAAGTGTTTGCAATCCCGTTTTCGAAACCCTATTATTATCTGTTCTACATTATTCACATTCAGACAATAAAATGTAAAAATAAATCTTTAAAGGATTATAAATATCTCTCCGAAAAGAGCTTGAAGCAGCTTAACAAAGGCTACATACAGGCTATAGCTAAATAATAAAAAAAAGTGTTACATCCGCTGAAATTTATTACCAATGAAGATATTGCGCGTTTAGAGGGTTCGAAATGTATTAAAGTACCTGAAGATAAAACAAATAATATGTTTTTTTTTTAATTTATCAAGCTTTAGTGTTTAGCAGATGCGATATTATAATAAAATTATGAATATATATAAATAATTTTAACTAGACTATACTGTTTTATATTTTGTTTTATCAATAATATACTACAACCACTCGAAAAATTAATACGACTTATTATATCGTTATCGTTTGCTATTGTAATACGAAACGAATTTACAATAGTAATGATCGTAGTCAGCTAAATTACTGTTATTCCTCTTGGAATGGGAATTGTCGACTCTCGTCGTATTAACTGAGAGATTAAATATTATTATACTAGCATTTAAATTTTTGTAGCCAATATAAAAACGACCACATACTCTTTCAATACTCATTTATCTTCATAGTGCATATATATGTATATGATTATTTGAATGAATTTTATCGAGAACAGTAAATAGTCTGCTAAAAGCTGCTTCGACGATCTAACTGCTATCATACAATTTAAATTACTAAAGTCAGTAGAACGTTCTGTCCTGTTAACTTTAACAGGAAATTCTGTTTAAACTTGGATGGAAAGGAATCTTAAGTTTCAGAACGTAAAACTTTACATTGCAACAACTTTGATTTCACAGAGCTGGTTTTATTGAAGCGAACTACTGAAGCTAGTTTTACGAGTGCTACTTATCTATAGTATTGTGTATCTTGTCTTTTATTGAATGTTAAAAACGACTGGTCATAAAGTTTAGTGTCGCTATAGATATGAATGAAGAAATTATGTATTGTATAAACATTATTTTAAAGTCAGTAATGTATTATAATGGGATTATTGCTATTTTCAATTAACATGGTGTATTTGTGTGTTGGATTATTTAGGTGTTGGATTTCTGGGAATAAAAAAAATTTAATGGAATATTATTTTAAGGATGTTATACGAAGCGGTAACGAAAACGTTACAACCTAAGTAAGTAGACATCAGAGTGCAAATGATATAAATTATAGAACAAAAATTATCTTACGCATTTATTTTCTTGAGCAATACACAATCAAACAACGAGTCTGAAACTTTCAACAAAAATTCATGACACAAAAGCGGTCATCACTATGAATGTATTAGAATAACAAATCAGTCTTATTTTCAGATAAGTTACAATGAAACAAAGCTAATAGGAAGCGGATGTAAACAGTAGATAAGACTCATGTCATACAAGGCCAGTACACAACCTCGAGCTATTTATAGAAAAATCAAACTTGTATGTATCCCTTTTTTTTTCCTTAAGCCATGACCCTTAATAGTACTTGGAATAACGAAGGGAATTGTTGAAGCAAATTGTTCAAAATAGTAACGAACGTATTTTTATTATTCTTATTACAGACGAGCGAAACAACAAGCGTGTTATTTTGATATAGTCCATGGTATTTTTTTGGAAATTATAAAAAAGTGAGATCTTAGACTTTCGCGAGTATTCATTCATAAACAAGAAATATTCTCAGATGTATTACGCGTTTTTTAATGATCTTAATTTACACACCCCCTACGTTTCGGTTACTTTGGGATCAAGGTTGCTGCGGAGTAATCGAAACTTTTGGGGTATGTAGTTTAAAATATTAAAAATAGCGTATAAAATACGAAAATATTAGTTTTATTTAAATTGTAATGTAACTTTTTTTCATGGACAGCTTCATAAATTTCACAGCATCTGTGATAAAGAATATATGTACATGAATAAAATGAATGACCATAAATTTGATTTCTATTTTAGAGTTTGTAAATTGGAATGTTAGATAAA
The DNA here is from genome assembly GCF_018135715.1 of Danaus plexippus. Taxonomy (NCBI): domain Eukaryota; kingdom Metazoa; phylum Arthropoda; class Insecta; order Lepidoptera; family Nymphalidae; genus Danaus; species Danaus plexippus. Next base: position 14,030,793 of record NC_083559.1, read on the forward strand.
TTTAATATTCCACAAAAATACAAATAACTAAAAAGACCGAATTATATTTCGGGACAATTGTCGCGTTTTATAATATTTTTTTAATCTCACAAGCGCTGTAAATTTTTAAGCAAAAAAATGTATATAATAAAATTGTTAGTCGAAATAATTTATAGCAATGAAAACTTCTTTACCTACTTTTAATTATAAATTTCCCCGCAACTTACATTACCCATTAGACAAATATAAAACTTTTTATTTAAGAGAAATATGATTTTGCACACCCTTTTTTATTCTCTTATGTCTATCATAAATTGAACAACAAATCTAAATAGTTGCAACAAAATTGTTTAGTAAAAGCAATTGGAAGAACGAAAAAAGTTTAGCATTACTGGTTTTAATTATTAGAATACTATAATTTTTTTTGACAATTCAAAAAAACTGTTATGATTTACAAATAAACTTTTTTCAAAATGTATCAATAAGCACATGACAGCACAACATAAACAAAACATTGTAGAAAAGTTCATAAATACTCACTTTGCGCGTAAGGAAAGTTGTCGATCGTTGGGACACACATACTTATTAGCTTTATTTTGTAAGTTCATCGTAAATAAAAAAATAAAATAAAATAAAATAAATAATATTCTATGTGACGGCGACAGGACGCGCTCCGTTCCCGCCAGTTGATAGCATCCAACTGTTGCTCGACGCTTGGCTGCTAGCGTCTGGAAATCGATATTACAGCAACGGTTGCGAACACGTTTACCAAGACGCGTCATCCCTTATCAGAACATATTATAATAAATAAAACCCATATAACAAATAAAAATGCCCATCTAGAATACAGAAGAATATACTGAAAACTGTTTTGAATTCACAAACAGTTGTCAATGATTGAAATCTATTTTACATGTCTTAGAAGTTAATGCTAAATTCAAACAGATTTTATGTATTTTATACAAAGTAACACTTTTTCTTAATAAGGAGATTGCAATTTGAAATGACACGAATTGGGAGCAGCCTGTAATTTTAAATGTTTTTTTATAACATAGTTTGAATAGAAAAGATTTACATTGTATTGTATTCCAATTTTTGCAACTGTATTTTTGCTTTCTCACACAATTACCTTTTAAAATATAAAAATATGTAAATTAAATTTCACCTTTGCAATTTTTATATCATTTAATTTAAATAACACCATCGTTATATTTTTCTTTGTATTTAAAATAAAAAACTAAAAATGATTTATTAGACATATAATATAAAAAAAAATTTTAAAAAAAATCATTTGTAAAAACTTTACGATGATAATTAGAGTATATCTATAGTATATTAATATAACAACATGTTTTTTTTTGCTTTAAGGTTTCCTTCCCTATATTCATAAGTAATAACTAACAGACATTATAGAATATGTAGTTGTATTTTCGTCATGCCTGTTTAGCGAATATATAAATAACATCCTAAATTTTTAATAGCATTAGAATAGAACATTTGGAGAAAATAATGCTGTTCAATATAATATATTTTTTTTAAGATGTCGATGTTTACAATTTTATCTCAATCATAATTGAAATATAGAATTGTATGAGAGTTATGTTGCACGTCACTGCCATATTTGTATTTTGTTACTGGCCAATGTTGTTGTTGTTGTTTGTTTAAAATGTTCATCATTGTTATTATTTTGAATACTATATGAGTTTATTTTATGTGACTTAAGTGTATTTTTATACTTATCAGTTTTTGGCCCCTTCATAGAAAATTAAGAAAACATAGAGTTTTAGCCAATCATTTGCAATGATGATACATGTTGTGTATTTTAATTGGAGTTGGAGCTTATGACGTTTAGGTAAAGCTTTAAACTATGGAAAAATTAAGATACAAAATTATGTTAGTACGAGTATCCTAACAAACCCAGCCTGAGGAGGGATGTCTATGGCAATAGTTTTTTTTTTTAATCTGGAGAACATCATTCTATTTATGGTGACATTTACAAAATTAGCTAAATACTTATGAGTATTTTTGAAGAGGTTGACAGCTATAACTATATTAAAAATAAACATCTTAAAAAAATATAAATCTTATTATAATAGATTATACCCATTTTTTTAATTATAGAATCATAAATATTAATTTGACATGTTATAAGAAATGAATAAGAGAAATTACTATCAGGGTTTGCTAAAATACGTTTGGATAAAATTATCAATTTAATTTTTCAATACATCGTATCGTTATCGATTACCATAAACAATTATGTCCCTCTCTATCGCATAGTTCCCAGGTCCAACTAAAGTGACATTTCACAATTTGCGATTGACAATTCACTTCAGTAATAATGGCGCACTGGCGACAGACAGATAATTTTCTGTAAGATTAGTTTACTGGGTGAGGTGGAGTGAAAACAAAGGTATTAAATGCCGTACCGCAGGCGATACTCCGCGAAAATGCCAGATTACGATATGGAAGTGACCGTTGTAGATGTTTATGATATGGCTTCGGACATTGGAAAGGAATGTGAAATAATTATCGAAAAATACGGCCCTGAAGCTGTAACAGCTCTACTACCGAAGGTGATAAATGCGCTGGAATTATTAGAAAATTTGGCTGTACGCAATGAAAAGGAGAATCAAGCATTGAACGAATTAACAGCGAAGATATCGCAGTTAGAAAACGATAAAATAGAAAAGGCGGAGTACAGACAACGATTCGAAAAGGTATGCAGAGGTCATAATTATTTGGTTATTAAGATGCTTCGTGAAAAAGAACACGAAACGTTTGCTATAGTTTCAACATCTTTGAGTATGTCAGGTCTTACAAAAGGCGCATAATGTTTCTGTTGGATATTGCACGGCTTTGACATCCCACTATTTGTTCAACTTATGCTAATTTATAGATCACGTTAATAAGTATCAGTCAGGTCATAGATCCTATTATGGTCATTAATATATGAAATTGCATTTTGGTGATTTATAATTGAATTATTACTCATTATTACTTTACAATGATCTATAATAGATCAAATAGTTCAAAATGATACATTTCAACGAAAACAATTTCGTTCAATCCATACTATTAAAATTAAAATTACAACAAAGAACAATTTTAGCATTTTTTGTTGTTTAAAAAAACATGATGTAACAATAACAGTAAGATTTTTATTATTTAATCTCGTTAATATTTCACATTGTAAATATATTATTACTTGTCCAAAACATTAATAGAGTTAGTCATATGAGGAAATTTAAGAGGATTTAAGAGAGGAAGTATCAAGTGATTGTATTTACCGCCTGATCTCAAATTCCCAGCTCTATATTGCTAGTATTTGTTTTTATTTCATATAAGTTTTTGATGAAAATACTTCCAATTTTTTGTCTGTTTAAGACTGTAATTAATATTTTTGGTATATTTTATAAACCTTACACCTCATATAAGTAACATTTATTTAAAATTTTAAATGGTTCACAATCTTATCCTTATTGTTATATATATTTTTCATTTAAATATAAATAATGTTACAGGTGAATGTGAACATTTCAGTTCTGTTATCAGCTTATTCGATGTTTAATTTAACGCACATGTGTTTACTCTCAATTGGATAATTGGATTACATTCCCAGCTCACATGCTATTTCTTGTTTAAAGACATTACATAGAAATACACTATTGTAATGGAAGCTATTTGTCGGTAAGGTTACTTTAAATTGAAAAACAGTATAGGAAATAATCACATATATTATATATGTATATATATATTATATATGTTATAATATTATCAATTAAACCAAATTTTAGAAATCACTTTCTACTTTCTACATAGCTGATATAAAAAAAAAAATGTACTCTGTGATGAAAATATATATGTACATGTTTGTGGAGATAACATATCATTGTTAAGGAGAATGTTTAGAATTTACTCCTACAACAATTTATATCTAAAACAGAGTTTTATTTTAATTCAACCTCCTTGGTTGTGCCGTCAAAGCTGATATGACTAACAACTGACAAATTAAAAAAAAAATCCTCATTACCGAAATCAATATTAAAAAACAATATTTTACATACCTATCACTAGTTTTATCGTTTTTATAATAATTCCTTCTTAGATATATCAATATTTCTTCACATTAAAATACTATGGCCATAAAAACAAGCTTATCAAATTTATTGATAAATTAATCCATTGTGTTGATACTAATATTGTGGATTTAGAATTCGGTGACAATTTTAGACGAAACCTCTTAGTTCTCAATGGATTCACCGTGCGGGTGCCGGGTCCATCGCGTTGCAGGGAGAGGAGCTTCAACAGTGCCTGGGACTTGCTACCTAGGTTCAAGGGGCCCCTATCTAACGCGCGTTAAACGTTCACCTTCACCCTCCAAGCTCCTCTTTCTACCTAAACAAATTTGTAAAGAACCTACTAGGGTTGCCTTCGAAGTACGTTCCAAGCAGGAATTGATATTAGTTCTGGAAAGGCCCAAGTCTTTTAGTAGGTTGTAGAGAGATTTAGCCGTCATACCTCTCGCTCCCACTTCGCGTACAACCTATTTCTAGTGAGTTCGTTAGTGGGCTCGTTATACGTATTGACCTCGATGGTGTGGTCTTTGGCGATGTTGGTTTCCCAAGGAACCGTAAGCTCTATTCTTTTATCATAGTTTGTTTAAAATATTATTCGAAATCTATTATATTGATAAAAATTTGTAGCACTGATCAAATGCCAACAGACAGATGTCGACTTATATAATTTGATATTAAATGGTAACTTGGTCAGAGTTCGGTTTTTTTTTTAATATTAGATATAATTACGCTGTGTTAGTCTATTATGAATTTTGTTAATTTTATTGTCCACAAAAAAAGTTAATTAAGTTACTTCTCTTTGAATATTTCTTTGCGTATTAAAATATGAACGATATTAAAGATAAAAATAATAAACATATATTTTTTTTCCCATTTTTATTGTTGTATGATGTTATTATAAAATTTTTATTTAACGGAAATTATTTACAAAACTATATGGATGTGACTATATTTGTTGAGGTAAATACATTTAGATATTGAATACGCATGTTTACGTATATATATGTGATTATATTATTGGACGTTTTTTTCATTTATTTATTTTTAATCATTATCATTTCTACGTTAAAAGAAATCAAGATACAAATATATCAGTACAATCACAGTACATCAACTTTTTCTATACAGCATTATCAGATGACTTTGATTACAATGCAGTGTTTCATCCGATCAATACTTTGTATGCTTTGATATGATTTAAGAATATTTTTTATAGACTATATACTACTCACTACTATATAGACTCACTCTCCTTCCTTATACTCGTTTTGTCTGGAAACATAATATATTTGTGCTTTATGTTGCATTAAAAACATATTTACGTCGACTTAAAAAAACAATGATGTGAATTTGGGAAAAGGTTCTATTTCTAGCTAGAGTAACTATTTTACGCAGCTTAGAGTAGATAAACTTAGCTTATCTTTTCTAAACTTTGCTTGTTTTACCTTAGCTATAAGCCTGAAGCTTAGCTCTAAATTTCTAAATCGAATACAGGTATCGCGTAGTATATTTGTTGTTTTCTGCTTTATCCTTATGTTTTTTTTTTATCTTCGTACATTATAGTTTATGCGAAACAGGTTTCATAAACAAAATTTTAAAGTTCTCTCAATCCGATCGAACTGTCTCTCATTTCATCATTAACCACCTATTGTTTGCCGACATGATAATATTTGCAAATTCAAACCACGGAGGGAACTGGGATAAGAAACTTCGTCATAAATTAAAATTATTTCATAAAAAAACCTTTGAGCTATACTCTAAATTTTATTAACAAATTAATGTCACGTTAATTAACTGTTTCTGTTACAAGAACGTAGGTCTGCAAAAAACCGCCCATAAAATAGCACAGTTTTCTTTTGTAAGTTGGTGTAACACTGATAATTTAATAAATATTTTAGTGAGAATATTCAGATATTAATGAATACCTTGACCAGATTACGTTTTAACGAGTTTCAATATGCCTTCCATTGTGATTATTAGTTGAATAACATCAAATTCATTGACTCTATTCACCCGCTAACCACATCATGTTTGACGTCCAGTTTGGCTCTTATTAAATTACTTCAATGTCGTTAAAAATGTCCAAAAAAATATATATTTTTTTTACATTAAAAAATTAACATGTTTTCGTCTTTGAAAAACTTGAACAGTAAAATGGGACGAAACGTCTCTTATATTTTAAAATCAGGATTTACATTTTAAGATTAGTTTCATCTTCATTTTATAACAGCTACAGTCTTTTCTATATACATTTTAACAAATATATTAAATATACTGAATACGTATTAAAAAATCACTTTAAATACAATGTTATCTGATCCCTTAATTGTTTGCGCTGTAAGAGAACATTGTTTTTTTTTATTATTATTTTAATATGTAAAACTTGTTATGATCGAAAAATCTAGAAACAAGGTCAAGGTTTACCATCGGAAGTCACCAAGTCTCGACTTTAGAGACCTGGCTATGACAAAGTCTTTAATTTTGATTAACATTGTAAAAATTCTATTGCCATTCGTCATATCCCCGTAATTGAAAGAAGTCGATATTTTGCCCTATTGCTTATTATAAATATCGCAATATTATTTTGATTACATTGTATCGTATTGTGTAGGAGATAGAGGCTATCGAGGAGCAGTGGAGGACGGAATCAGCTGAGTTGGTCACAGCCGTCGCCAGGCTCCAGGACGAGAATAAACGTTTGAGACGTACCATCAACTCGCCAGCGGACGGTGAGTTTTGGAAATGTATGATATTTTTTCATTTATTTTTATTCACACCCACATTGAAACACACTCACACTTAAAAGAGCGCTTAGACATATTTCTCTGTTTTCGTGCATTGTGTTTTTGTGTTTTTTTTTTTAATATTTCATTTCGCCTTTTTATAAGATAAAATCAAAATTGCGAACGCGTTAATTTTTTTGTTAACACTTATTATTCCAATGGCGTATTTCAAATCATTTCTATTAAGACGCATGCGTGCACGGGCACACGCGTCTGCATTCCGCATTTGCATACATAGGCCACGCACACACAAACATACATAATCATACACTCACACACACTCACATTCAAACAAGTGCACAGACAAACGCCCTTCCCATACCTGCTTGTACAATCACACACGTACTCATACACACGAACACACAGAAACACATATCCACAAACACATATATAAACCCATACACACACACAAACACACACTCATGCACACACATATTCACTCACATATACACACACATACACACACATGCACACACATACATACGTAATCACGAAAACACATACATGCTCACGAACACACAACTCACAATTACACGCATTCATTCACATAAGCACACATCCGCACATGCATAGGACCAGCACATGAACACAAATAGAAAGGGCACGAACACGCGCACAGGCACAAGGATAAGCACAGGCACAAGCGCAAGCACAAGAAACGCACACACATACGCACATTCTAGCGCATTCACACGCATATATGATCATGCGCATTCACACGCATATATGATCATGCGCATTCACACGCATATATGATCATGCGCATTCACACGCATATACAATCACGCGCACGTATACGCAAAAGCGACCGTTCATTGATATTATTTAAATTTACTAGCAGTATTAAATCGCTTTGGTAAAATTACATTACATTAGCAGGCAGACACTAGCAAGCATGTACAAGCGAATTCCCACTATAATTTTTTGTTATAGATTTTTATTTTATTTGGCGAAGTATATTTTTATATTATGTAATATACAATTTTTCTCTATGTGTCTTCGGCACTAAACGGCTCTTAAACGGCTGGACTGATTTGAATTAATTTCTTTGTATGCCGAAATTGGTGGCCAGTGTATGTTATGTATAACCAAATGGATCGCGCCCCAGATGGTTTAGATTCACAAATCAGCCATGCAGATGGCGCTGCAGTCGGTAACTAGTTTATATTAAATGAAAAGGCTGCAACGTAGGTTACTATATGTAATGATTTAATACACTTTATACATTTCTCTACGAGCGCAACTGATGCTCTTGCCGACAGAGTCATGGGTCAAATACTAGTATACATATATAACTTAGCAAGCACACCTACAAGTTCACGCATATGTCTGTTTTTTACACATATTACACACGCTAGCAACCGCGAATGAAAGAAAAGAAGATTCATCACGTAACTACGTGCTGCCATAAACAAAAATACACATAAACACGTGGAGGGGTTACAAACACATAGGCATATGCCCATACATATAAACATGCACGTGCGAATGTAATTATGCCTATTTATGCCTCTTAGAGATAAAACAGCAAACACACATTTACTTGCACTCTTTCACTCAATGAAGATCATGCGAATTCTTTTATTTGTTTTTTATATTTTTGTTCAACATCCATGTACACACGCATACACATGAACACACACAACAAACACATTTACTCGTGCATACTTAAGTAGGCACTCACGCACACAAACACACTCATGCTTTCGCGAATACTTTATTTTTATTATTTATTTTTACATTTCACCTCGTCTTAGGTATTACGTAATACTTTTGATAGTTTTCAATTGTAATATTAATATAAATATGTTTTTTGCAACATGCTGCGTGCGAACTGCTTATATAAAGTCTCTACTCAATAATTATATTTGAAATATTCCACCACTTAAACAGTAGTAAAATTCATTATTAAAACCAGATTTTTTTAGTACAAAAGAATCGATAAATATCATAATTTGAAAGGTACATATCATTTATATCATCTTTTTCTATACAATTCTATATTAAAATTTTACATTTCAATATCAGTCTATTGTAACTTTGTTATTACCTGTGGGTACATAAAACCACGTTCTATTTTCATCAACTCGTATTGTTTCTCATATTTTTTTTGTTTAAATCATCAATAGCATTTTTACAAAACGGTACAAAATTATATATTTTTTTGTACTTCATCACACAGACAAATCAACATCGATCAATATATTTGATGAATGTAATACAAAACGGACACTATTATAACACAGAGGGTCTTGTAAATAATGTTTAGGGACCAGCGCCCCGCCGTCCCCGGCCAGGGAGCACGATCAGGAGGTGCTGTCCCGTCTGAGCAGCACCGCGGAGAAGCAGCGGGCGACGCTCAGACACCAGGAGCTCCAGCTGCAGGAGAAGCAGCAGCTCATTGACAGCGTAAGTTATAACTGCTTTGCACCCTTACTTGCCTACTCGACATACTTCCAGTCGACTCATAGCTCCTAATGTCTCAGCGTCTACATTTCTTCAAGTTTCAGTCAGTCCCATTCCAACTTACAAATCCGAAGGTTGTCTTATTAAAATTAATAAATATAAATTTTTAAAAAAGGCTCAATACATAAACACTATAACAGTAAGTTACACCAGATTAGTTATTTAGCAGATATATATAAAGATATAATATTATAATTGACTTTGAATAGTTACTTGATCTATTCGAAAATCTACCTAGTCATGACATGGAAATTCTTCTAAAAGTTTTTAATAAGAAAAAAGAGTAAGGTAACTTACTGCAGACCAAGTTGGTACACAATTTTTAAAACTCTTATCCGACGAATTGATAATTTGTCGATTTGTTGGAATCAAGTATATCGTTTGAATTAAAATTGGACGCGTTGAATTTATTCTATTTTGATGTCGTTATAAATCTGTTGCTAGTCAACAAGACTGAGTCTCTTCATAGCACTAACAACGTAGAGGATGACAATCATTCTATGATTTGACGTATTTGTATATGAGAGAGGAATGTAACCTCGATGACGTCACCATGGAATTGTCAAAAATGACAAATGAGACGAAAAACGAGCACTAAATTCTCATGTATAATAAGTTTATTTACGTATGACAGTATTCGTTTTATTTAGCGTGTTGTTTATTACACATTGGAATGTATTTGTGTTCGTAAATATGACATTATCTTATCTGTGGCATTGCTGCTAGTTTAATGTTTTTTTTTCCTGTAGTATTTTCATTCAGATGAAAGAAACTTACCGACATTTAAATAATCTCGATGAACGCTATCTGTGTTAGAACGTGGCGGTAAAATTATTGTGTTGTTTAGGAATTGTTATCGGATCCTAACACGTAATTATATATTATATATTATATAATGGTATTAAAATTCCGATTTCAATTTAAACTATAAATTATTTTTTTTATTTCATATATTAGATAATGGGATTGATAATGTTATCAATAGCAGACGAGATTTTAAATTCTGTTATTAATTAAAAATAATAAAAGTCTTTCTGTAATCACATTTCATATAAGCGATTAATTAATGTGTTAATAAAAATAGTATAGACAGAGAATAGCATCATATCGTATCGTAGGTATTTTTACAAGGTAAATAGACTATAAATTTTAACGAATGAAAAAAAAAATAAATATATTTTGGGACGTTTTTTTATTTATTCAATAAATAACACTTATATGAGCCGTAGAAAATATACCGTTTCAGACCCTGTTAGTTAGTTCTCATGCAATGTTGCCCTTCTAGATAGGAAACAAAAATCTTTCCTTTACTTTTGAATATAGCGTTTGTTTAAAACGCTTTGTAAGTCAGTTCGGTATGAGGATAACACCTCAAGCATAAAATATATGTACTTTTAAATAAATTCACTTAAATTATGATGAAAAGAAAATAAAAAATACAATCAGTATTTTTTTTTTTCAGACACGATAGTTATCTTGGAAATTGTGTGTCTAAAAAGTATCAATAGATCTATAATTTAAAAATATAATTCATAATATGATAGGATTTATACAGAAAATCTATCATAATTACACGATATATCGATGAAACGATCTATCATGCAATATAAAATTTTACTACTTTTAACGCGAGCTTCTTATTACGTAACGTTTTAAGTTTAATTAAAACAGTATTAACAGCCTCTTTAATTATACAAACTTTATAAAACAGCTCTCGACATGAAAGCGGGTTACATTTTGTGATACACGAACTAAGAGATTCAAATAAATTGTACTAAAAAAGTTTGATATAAGGTTATTTTTTTATATGAATAAGAATATATAGAAACTAGTGTGTGTATGAAAGACAAACATTACATAGATAATAAAAATCTTACTTATTATAATCTTAAACAGAGGACTTGATCTAAATACATTGCAACTGTTTGTCATTATTTCAAAGCCGCCGTCTCGTACTAAGCACACTTTACTTTTACACTTGACACGAGATGTCATAACACTGTAATGAAACTTTCGTAAGAGACTTTTACGAAATTATATTTTAATATTGTATGGATATTTATAAAGTTTGAAGGCTTTTATGCATCACGCCAAACAATAAAGTGACGTAATTTTTTTTACGTTCTTTTGTGTTTATTATTATTTATTGCATTTCGCTTTTCCGTAGAAGAATTGCTTGAGTTTTTTTTTTCTTTTGCGTCCATTCAATAGGTTGCATTCCGAACAATAAATATGGAATTCGCAAAATTTGCAATATATCAAAGAGTTAAGGACATTCCTCGTCCAGTATCAACGAACGATAATTATAATACTCTAAAAATAACATGGCTTTTTTTCACTTTTTCAGTAAATACTGAAATAAGTTTTATGTTTTTTAAGATGAGTATTGAGAAGTCCTTTCATTAGCATAAGTATTTAAGTTATAAGCATCAAGGTCATTCAAGGGATATGTGCATATTAAAAAAAAAATAACTATTAAAAAATTACGAAACAAGATGATATAATGTAACCGAATCTTGGAAGTCATTAAATCCAGCGATCCCGCGTCTAATATCTCATTAAATAAAGTAATTTCGAATTTCGCTACACCCTCACCATTTCACCTCGCCCGCTAACATTTCGCCAAGTTAAGCGATGAGCTCATTTGCCATTGCCTGACCTTTACGATGTAATGTAGTTTAGATAGAGCAAACAGAATACATATAAAATGGAGAAGATTGCTTTCTATAGAAACCCAAAGGTAGGTCACGTCGTCGACTGTGACATTTCATATAGCAAACAGTTTGAATAGCTAGAGACATATTCAGCTAGAGCCGTGTTCATACAGATGCACGGTTAGAACTTTGCTTATTTAACAATGTTGTTGTCATGAATATATCGCTAAGTAATTCAAAGATTACGAATAAAAAATACGTTACCTCGGTACATCAACGTAACGTAATAAACTTACATTACACTGTTTTACGTAATAATTCATTCAAAGGTCCATGAGAGTTAAAAATGTTGGTTTCTATCGGACATGTAAATAAAAGGAACGGTGTGGGGTTGTAGTTTTGAATGTTGATATCGATGTCTGTAGCTGGTCATAATTAGCGTTAATGCCTAAGTTGTATAATAGTTGTATAACATATGCTCTCAGAATCAATGATAACCGATTTCTGTCTCGTCTGCCATGGCGACGGTAAGCGGTGAAAGTAGACGTCCAAGTTGCATCGATACCGCGGCGTTACCTTCACTTTAAAAAGTTCATATTTATTTTATTATTATACTAAGATACAATTGAATATAACAATTTACATATAAGTATTTTATATAATTTGTAATTCAATAATTACCGAACTTCCAGTTTATGGAATAACTAAGACTATTTCATTATTATTATTTTTTACGTATTTTTACGCAACTATAACTTCTCTTTCTCTGCGATAAGCAATTTTTTTCTTTTATATTATGATTTGTTATTCAGGACAGTATTTCGAATTTACATGATACGATAATATTATTTTAAAATCATTCGCTTTATCTTGTTTCATTATCAATCCGTCGATAATTCTCAACAATTCATTTTTATCTAGATTAAAAAATATGTGTAAATCGTAAATATCTTGTATATTGTAATTAGGGCATTCATTTTTATATAAACTTATTTCTCTCACTGCAATATTTCGTACTTCAAGTAACTGATGACGTGCGTCCGCTCGCTCTATAATCTCATTGAAACTTGACGGACAGGTGATACAACTTTGAGGCTATCCAACTTAAAAGAAAAATGTCTTATGTTTTAACGTGAAATTTAGCATTAAATTTTTTACAAAACTTAAAAAAAAAATCCGTCACATTTCTGTTTATATAAAATCAATGTTTACGTAATATATTCTAAATTTATATGCTTAACATACACAAAAAAGAAAAAAATAAATTTCATATGTAATCTTTTTTTTCTATCCACTTGTGTTATTTTATATTCATTCATCTCTAAATTATACATATGCGATAGTTTGTTTGTTCACGTTAATTCTCTCTTTTGGCGTGAGTACCAAATTACAATGGAGAACTTGTCTTTTGAAAGTACACTATGAGTCATAAATATATATATTATATGAAGTAAATATGATGAAATATATAATTTATTCATTTTATAAATAATTTCAATGACATGACGTTATGGTAGTTTAAAGTTTCGTCGTGTTTGTAGATCTGTATTAAAAGGGAATTTGATTCGACTGTGGGATGTTTGGACAGAGGTTGTACACCCTATATAAGGAAGGTATTAAAAATATAACAATTGTGATCGATCGCCTTTATTTATTACGATGATGAGAATATAAATTCAACAAAGATATCGTTAAGATATATTTACTACGAATTGGGATCGTCTTTTAAACACAATTTTTATTTCAATACCTACGTTGATACCACCGTACTGGAAAACCAATGCAAACGACACGCCACTGTATACCGAATATTTATAGTTTTTCATTCATAAATCATCGCACATTGAAGTTATTTTAATATTTGCAAGTACACGACACACAGGAAACGCTTTGTATTTACTTATGCCAAGCATACTGATGTGTGATGTATAGCGTACAACGTATTATATAAATGTTATATTCTCTACCAACAAAGGTCTATATAACATATACTAACGGGGAATACGTCATATATTAGTCACATTTGAAGTGACCAAATGGAAATAATTGGATGACAAATTTTATGCTTCTGAACAGACCATAAGATTTATCTCATTGTACATGTGTCCTCATGAATTCTTTTAATTATGTTATGTTATAAAATATTTCTAAGAAAATGTATGGAGCGTCTAGAAATGGCATGAGACTTTCTCATTGTATCGACTTTTAGAGGTACCAATTAGCTGCCATAATATATTTCTTCCTATCTACGATGCTGCAGAAGTAATTATTTTTACGATTCCATTTAGACTGATCACTTTCATTACTAGTTTGTCCAGTTCTATTCGAAAGTTACGATAAGTGTGGTAATAAGTTTACGTGGGACATAAAAATAGATCAATCACAACCAGAGATTACATAGATATATGTGATTAATAGTAATGCTTTCGGTTTAAAAACTTACGTATGTCCTTCAGTAACTCACAATGTATTGCGTCCGTGAAGAGTAAGAGGAAGTTAAAAATGTTTAGGATTTTTTATTCTAATAAGTATAAGAATTCATCATTTTAAATATATTTTTATTAAGATTTATTTAGTTCAAGAAATTTATGTTATAGGTATATGTATAACATTTGTGTGACTTTGTTTCTTACGTGATTAAATCAATTTCATTCTAAAAATAAGAAACAAAAGAAGGTTGTCATAACTGTGACTTCTCTGTCTGTCAGTGCATGAGTCTGTGACATCGTAGCTCTGAAACAAATTCCGATGCTTTTTTTCACATGCAACACATCCTAATAGCAGATTTACACTCGCGTACGAGTCGTACGTGGTTCTTAGCTGGGGTTCATCTAAAATTGGTCAAGCAGATGAAGATCTTATGACTAACATCATGAGATCTTTACCTATGCTATTATAAATGATTCACAGAGACGTATGTAGGTATTTAAACATACAACACATTTAAAACTTGTATAAGATAAAATCTATATGCGAAAATCAAATCATTCCCTAAAATTTGTGTATTGTAAGAAAAGCTTAAAGAAAAAGCAATTAAATTTTGTGTACAAATTAAATTAGACTAATAAAATATTTATTCACATTGCGACGATGAAAAATATAAGAAACGAGATATTATTTCTATTCATTTCTGTTCTTAAAATATTATTTTAAGATAAAATTATTGCATACAACTAGGTACTGCAACAATAACTTATTACGAATCTCAAGGTATGTCGAGACTCGAGTTCATAATGAAAGTACTATCCGCTTAGCTGTTTTGTAAAGTTATAGACTTGATTTCGTAAGGAAAATGAGATGATTTAGAAATATTAATATGCTCTAAATACATAAAAAAAAGCATTGTCAATCACAAAACTCTGTGCATATGTACCTATATAAAAATTACAACAGGGTCAAGTAAGTTTCGTCTGTTCTGAACAACCTGTTTCCATAATAAGGAAGTTAAATGAAATACTATGGGCACAGAAAAAAATATCAACTGTCTGTTATTCGTCAATCGAAATTCTTAACCGTATGAATACGACACGTCACTCTTTCTTGGCGATGTCATTAAATCAAACATAGCAATCGAAACTGGCTGTTTATAGGTAAAATATTTTACTAATAATTAAGTTTTACTAATAAAAAAATATATATATATCCGACCTTTTTATTTAATTCTAAAGCCGTCATCTATAATATTATCTTGACAATTCAACAAATAAGTCATATAAATAAGATTACGAACACTTTGGAACGTAGAATTTCCTTCACGTTATATTTTTTTTATATAATTCCGATAAGCACTATCTTGATTCAACGGGGACATCGCTTCCAAAATAACTGATACCTTTTATCTCACTACGTCCAAAAACGCGGTATACTCACCTGTTATTATATTAATTTATCACGTGTGTGAAGAGTTGGTCTATCAAATGGCTATTTTGGATACGTTGCAGTTGACAAACCAAGTGGAGAAATTGGCACAGGTCAGTCGTGATCTTCGACGGAAACACAAGCAGCTTCAAAATCAGGTTGGTGGTGAACGACCTCATTAGGGCTTTTCATCTAGCTCTGGACTACATTCCCATTCCTATTCAGTGTTCCCACTCCAACGATATACGTATCAAATGAAATGAGTACAACTTCTGTGATATTTTTTTTAGTTGTATGTGAAATTAAGATTTTTATTTTAGTTTCGATGATTAGTATTTAATGAATTTTATTCATATTTTTCAAAGTTATATGCCTGTATTTATGTTTCTATGATAAAAATTACGTACTCTTTTCCTCATATTTCTTTCAGACAATAAAAAAAATGTAAATTTGTCATTTTTTAAATTTATTCTCCATATTTAATGTAACAATTTGTTTAGATTAAATACAGAGAAATATAATTCAATTTATATTACGTCGCTTTTTTTGTTTACGTCAAATTCGTAATGAAATTTCAGCAGAAATAATTATAAGGAAAAATTTTTTTTGACGAAACCTGAAGTTAGATAGAATGAAGTTTGTGATGTGTACATTTGATTATTTCAGATGCGTTTAGTGTGCGAGGAGAGAACCGAGCTCACGGCCATTGTTCAATCACAACAGAGAGACATCACCGCGCTACAGAAATCAGATGCAAAAAATAAGGTAACTTACACACATAAAACATAAAGGAAACGCAAAGTAACAATTACGTTTATGAGTAACTTAAAAGCAACCAATCAAATCGTTCAGACGTGAAATTTTTTTTCATACTTTTTACAATTGCGCTTCGCCTTAGCTGCATTAACAACGCCTTTATATTAAGATATATATATTTGTATGTTGTTAAATATAAACAACCTTAATATGAATATCTTCACGTACGGCGCTGAAGCTGTTCGTTCACTAAGAGATTTTCCACTCAAGTGTCTTGACATTTCTATTTTGAGATAGAAATACTCACTTTTTACTGACATACATATCAAATGTTCTCTCTAAAGAAATCTTTAACTGCATGGCTAAGACATTTCACTGATAAACCTATTAATGTTCTATATATAAATGATTTTAAACTTTATGTTAAAGTCGATAAATATCATATTCGTGAATTTTACTTGTATAGTCATAAGCGAAGACAGTATCTTGACGAATGATTTACGCTATTGTTATGAAAGGATGTTTAAATAACAGCTACCGTGACTATTATACATAGCAACATACAATGAATATAAAGTTTGGAATATGCATTATTTAATTAAAGATCTGTAGGGAATAAAAAAAGATATGGTTTTTCTTAGACGTCACACAACTATATGTTGTGTGGTTCATTACAAATGAATTTAAAGTACGAACAAAATATTCACGTATATAAAATATATGTAAATAATATTCTATTGACGTCATATTAAAATGTTATTGTCAATATGTTTTTTAACTAACCAAAGAGCAAATCACTGTTAGTGTTTGTTTGGAATAAGACCAGCAAGCTTGCTATGAGCTCTGCTTGAGCGTTACAATTGAAATTGAAATTGTATTTGTTGCGACCGCATGATGTTATGCATGCATGATGCATAGCTCTAGTAGAATAATTTGATTATAAGTAATAATTGAACAAAACCTTTCTAACTCGATAGCGGCTTGAATGTTGTAATTTTTTTTTTTTTAGATTTCCAGTAAATATATATATATTAAATACTTTATTTTTCCTCCGACTTCGTATGTCTGGTCTTATGAATTAGGAGCAGAGCAGAGACTATACCGTTTGTGCATTTGAAATGTTAGCCAACAGTCAGCGATGTTTATAGTCTGTGGTGCGAGACTAGAAACAAAATAAAAGTTCCATGCTGTAATCCCGCGATCTACGCTGATTTATAATCTATGTCTTATTCTAATGTGTAAGCTAAATTTCTTTATAATTTCTACAAAATGATTCAAGTCGTTTTTGATAGCAACAAATATCAATACATTGGTTATAATTAAAATGATGAAAGCAATATGAGAATTTTTTATTTGAAATGTCGATATTTTTATTACCGAATAACAAATTTGTTTAAAACTAACTAAACATAGTTTAATACTTTCTGAATGCTAAAAGGGACTTGGAATTAGTTATAAATCAGTCGCTAAATTGATTAGAAAATAATTTTTGTATAAGTTTTATGTGTATTCAATATTTTTTTTAATAAAATTAACAGAATGCAATCTATATTGTACTGTCTCTATCGCGTGCGCACTATGGAGGTATAAAAGAAAAGTTTTTATAACGTAACATTATCATGTACCTGGTATCTGGATATTTGAATAGTTTTTTAACTAAATAAAATTAATTATCGTTTCGAAAACGCCTCCACTCTAGGTTATCTGTCGTCATATATATATATATATATATATATATATATATATATATATATATATATATATATATATATATAATTTTATTTTACTGTTAAAAAACATTCATTTTACGTATTAACAACGTGTTAACGAACGTAAGGGGTTGCCATATTTGTATAAGATTAACAATATGGTTGCTAATGTAAGGGGTTTTCCAATAGGGACGCTTGAACTTTGACAGCTGATTGCGGCCATGTTGTTTGAGTGACAGCTGTCAAATGCAGTGTGTTATATTCATTCCGTCCTCCCAAACCACCATGGCAGGTTACAGTGTCGAGCAGCACGTGCAAATCATAAAATTGTTTTATGAAAATGGGTCTTCAGTTCGAGCAACGTTCCGCGCACTTCGCCCGTTTTACGGTCGCGATGATCGTCCTGCCGAGTCGACTATCCGTCGATTGGTGGACAAATTCAAGTCAACCGGGTCAGTTAACAATCAGCCGGTTCCCGTGCGTCAACGTAACGCGAGATCTGCCGAGAATATCGCCGCTGTGCGCGACAGTGTCCTCGAAAACCCGCGGCAGTCAATTCCGCGTCGCGCACAGGAACTCGGCCTTTCGCAGACGACAACTTGGCGAATTTTGCGTTGTGACTTGAGCCTGCACCCGTACAAGATCCAGCTGACCCAAGAGCTCAAGGTTAATGACCATAGACAGCGCCGTGTGTTCGCTGACTGGGCATTAGAGCAGTTGGAAGTTGACGCCGATTTTGGTAAAAAAATCATCTTCAGCGACGAGGCGCATTTTTGGATGAATGGCTATGTCAACAAGCAAAATTGCCGTATTTGGGACGAGACCAATCCACACGAGGTTCACCAAGTGGCAATGCACCCGCAGAAAGTGACTGTTTGGTGCGGATTTTGGGCCGGAGGCGTGATTGGTCCGTATTTTTTCGAAAACGATAATGGTGTGGCCGTCACCGTCAATGGTGAGCGATACCGGTCGATGATAACCAACTTTTTTTGGCCTGAAATCGAGAATATGGATCTGGACAACATGTGGTTTCAACAGGACGGCGCTACGTGCCACACAGCACACGCTACGATGGAAGTTCTGCACGTTCAAGCGCCCTTAATGGAAAACCCTATATATGTTACTTAAAAAAATTATATATTTTGCAAGCAAATTGAATAAAAGCGAATCCCCGGGATGTCACTGGTTGTGACATAAACTAGAGGAAATTGCGTAAATGACAGTGTAAGGAGACAACTTGGCCTTTCCAAACGGGTACTACTACGTTTGAAATTCGAAAAAAAAAATGTTCTTAGTTTGAATTCGACCGATTGATCCGTTTCTCATCCATAACAGCTAAGTCTCAGGTTTTCGATCATCATTTTATAGATCGGCTCTGCTGTTGAATCAACTATGATCTAGTATAAATTATATTTGAGATTAAAAAATAAAGCGAGGATCAGTACTGAATTATTCACGATTGACTTCGAAGAGAAAAAATATTTGATTTGAAGCGATAATAAATCAACCAGATAGTGCTGTGCGCGTATGAAACAAAAAAGTTTATGTATTACCCACACAAAGAAACGATGAGAGCACTCACACATGTCATCATACCAATCGGATATAAGCCAATGAAACATAAACCGTGCTACCGTAAACAATTCCCTTACAGGCGTGTCAAGTATAATGGACGATGGCTAATGATTTAGAAATTAAATTTTATGGAACATGTTTGGGATAGACTATTTTTCAACCTAATAAGCAAAACAGCGCTGGTTGAAGAACAGAATTCGGCAAAGCTATATAGACTTTTCACGTATTTCCACAAAGCCTTATTAATTGACGTAACAGTATTCTTAGACGGGACATTTTCATAGCGACGAAGGAATATTTAATACCGTTTGTAACATTTTGTAATTTAAAAAAAAAAAAACATTTATCACAATAATGAGATCTAAGATTTTCGCGAGTATTCATGTAAATGAAACTAGTATTATTCGGATTTACTACGCGGATTTTATTATTAAAAAACTACCACCACCTCACACCTCGTCTGCCCGTGATCACGGTTGCTGCAAAGTAACCGAAACGTCGGGATTATCTAGTTTTTAAATAATAAAATCCGCGTAGTATATCTGAATAATACTAGTTTCATTTAATAAGACCTAAGATTCATTTAAACATTTATCACGTCTCAAATGTTCTGAAAAATTAAATTTGATATTTATTTGTACTTTTATGAAACTCTAATTATAAATTACTAATTAAAATATTGTTCAATACTGTGTTACATTTAACAGATTTCGTAAGCTGATGCAGATATGTTGTTATATTATTTGGCCCATTTTTGCTTTTGATCGTAATCTGTCCACGGAAAAATTGTTTTATTGGCGTATCATTTCTCAATTTTCGTTTGTCGTCGATTGAAATCATTGTATTATTTGTGATGTCCATTACAGTGCACGTCATGCAGCGTGGCTATGGAAGACGACGAGGATCAATCCTCTAAACCGACGTTCAGCGTTCGTGAGCTGAGAGCCATCCTTCATGAGAGGAACGAGCTCAAACTGAAGCTGAACCGGGCTGAGGAACAGTTGCAAGCCCTGCAGGCCGAGCCACAACCTGATAGGTGAGTTGTACATGTTTATATGTACACACACACATACGCACACACACACACAGACAACTATATAGTTGTCATTATAGTGACGTAGCTTGGAAATTTGTATAAACACCTTGAAACAATATAGACCGAAGACAAAGATCATGGGAAAATAATTATAATTCTCTTCCACTCATTGTTACATTAATTATTACTACATATGTAGATTTATTTCTTATCTGTTTGTCTGTCTGTATGTATATATATATATATATATAATAAATACATTTTATTTTATGTTGTTATTTTTTTAATAAATTTGAATATATTTAATAACTTGGTGCCAAATAATATGAAAAACGTAGGACGTTTTTATTTTATCTCTTTTCAAGAGAAATACATGGCACCTCACTGTCATCAAACTGTAAGTCGACGATTCGAAGTCGGTTTTGAATGTAATAAAATTAAATGTATCATCCTTCGATTTCCCATGGCAACGTAGTGTGAATAAGTTAATAAACGTTCTAAATTGAATTAACAATAGTATCGTCAGCAGCGGCTCGGACACATCCCCCAGTATAAGTACGACGGCAGTTGATGACGAGGCACCGGTGCAAGGACCGCTGCCGGCTGAGCCGGACGACGCGCCCTGGAAGAGGAACAGTGGAATAAGGAAGTTGTGAGTACATATGCAAGATACAACCACACATACACATACACCTAAACACTCACAAACACCTACACGCCCACAGACACATACACACACACAAACATACACATACACGCCCACAGACACATACACACACACAAACATACACCTACACGCCCACAGACACATACACACATTAATCTGTCACTGTCAAATAGCTTCAAAATATACACAGGGTGGATTAATATGTCATATGAGTGGAAAGTATCCTTATAATTATTTACAATCAAGTTGAATCTAGCTGAGGAGAATTTTTAATCAGGAATAGTTGTAATTTATAATAAGATATAATAGTTTCAGTGCATTAAAAAAGGCTAAACAGTTGTGAAAAATCTTATAGAATCAATATATTTCCATATTTAAAAATTTTTCGTTAGCTTTTTTTAAAACATATCCTGTATATAAAGATGCTTTCCCTCATTACATTTATTAATTTCAACTGATGTCTTTGGTTCTATCAGCATTCAACTTTTTTAATTTTAATTGCACATCACTATTGGGAATGGCGTTGTAGCTGTTTCTATAACACAAATAACGTAAATATTTATTTTTTGCGAAATTATGTAGATCAGGACACTTAAAGAAATATGTATATGGGGTACAGAGATTTTAAAATTGCATGTAAAATAAAAGATAAATATTTGTTAGATAACCTAAAGTTGTGCTTTTTATTATTATTATATTAAAATATTATAAATTTTATGATATTTTAGTATTCTAATACACAAATATTATTAACAGCCTCTGTGGAGTTTTCAATGTTGCATTTTGTTTAAAACGGATGTGAGCATGCATGATGTGAATGTTGTGATATAAATAATTTTATATGGTGTTGGTTATATGTTGCATTTACTCATCCTCATTTTTTCATGGCTTTTGGTTATAAGGCAGAAATGAATTGATATATATTAGCTTCTCTATGCAATGCCTTAAAAGTGTTGTACTCTATATAAATAAGTGTTGAACTAAAATCTTTTCCAAATCATTTCCAATCAAGTTAACATTTAAATAATAACACATATCACATTATTTAAATATGAAAGAATAAATTCATTTATTGCTTTTATTTTATGGTGGCATATTTTTTAATTCAATTATGCAAACAGCTTGTATATTGGTTCTGGTAAATTTTTCCTATTATTTATGGTCTGATAGACGCATGATTCATAAGTATTTATTTTTGTCTATATTATTTTCAAAATTTATTATTATTATTATTATTTTTTAAATCCCTTCTAGGTGCGTTATAGTCTAAATGTATGGAAAATGCCACCAGGGCCGAAAGAGATCTTTGGAAACACTTAGCACGGAACGCATGGTAGTATATACACTATCAAAACGCTTTATCGCTTCCCACCTCATATAAAATAGTAACGGTCGCTATTTAATTCATAATACGTGCTGATAACAGCATTCGTTATCTGTCTGCTATGAAATATAACTATGAAGAGTTAAGCTAGACGAAGGTCCCTTTATATCTACAATTTTTATACATTTGTGCTAATGGCTAGATGATTGTTCGTCTAATCTCTTTGGTAAATTCTATTCGTAGACGTTTCTTTCTTTTTTTTTTTTTTTGAATGAGGATTTTTGTTTATTCTAACTTTACTCAAAGTCCCCGTATTTTCTGTTATAATGTTTTGGTTTTCGTCGTATTCCTATCGGTGTAAGGTTCTGGTTGGCGCTGACTGCTCGACAGGATGGCCGCCGTTCGCCACCGAGGATCTCTTTCGGCCCTTGGTATTGATAAGGTATTATCACCCCTATTCCTACAAAAGTCAGGTCTACTTTCATTTTTTTCATTTAGTTTGCTATAGAACTGTCTATTTTTTCTTGTTTGCCGCTAATGTAACGCTGCTAGTAGAAAGGATTGTTCAGTTTGTTTTGTGTATGATAATGTGTTAAGGAAGAGTTGTCGGTCCGCAGTTTTCGCAAGCTCTTTGCTGAGTCTGATATCGCCGTGGGGGGGTTCTCGCGTCGTCAGCTGGGTCGCTCCGGCGCCGCCGCGGCCGCCACCGCCCCCGCGTAGACACTCCGACCCCATACACCACACACACACCCAACAGCTACACCAGCCCCTCCAGACCCAGTGTCCATACGCCACCAACCGTCCGCGCGATCTCCGGTATGAGCTGCTACAACTGGCGCTAGGGAATAACGAAGTCTACACGTGGTTAGGCACCAACGACACTAAGGACTACGAAATAGACTTCAGATTCGAACACGACGTACCGCTACAGAGGTCCATCTCGCTGGATCGCGGCGTCGATATATTCAATTACCTTCAGACGCTGTCTGATACTGGGCTGTCGGATTCGTATTGGTCGCTGGATTCGGAAGTGGGGGCGAGCCTGCGTTTGGAACAATACAGGAGCTTCGAGGATGTCCAGGCTCCTCCAGTGAGGATGAGGAGCCGGCATGTTTCGTTGGATATCACCAATTCCTTTGGAAATTTAACGCCGCTCGTGCTGAAGGGTACTTATAAAGGCATCGAGGAAGAAAGTGGGATGTTGACACCTCAGATAAGGAAGCTCCAAAAAACCTACTCCTTTAAGAACTTCGATGACTACAAGGATGAAAAGAATGAAGAAGATAATTCTGATAGAGTTGAAACGGACTACAAGGGTGGTATAGAGTTCAGGGCGCCTGTTTATAGAAGCAACAATTGTGAGAAAGAGAAAGAAGATGAAAGAATTACGCGTCAAAGAAGAATCGGCGTCACTCAAAGCCCATGGCAGGATAACCCGATACAGAACTTGAGAAAAGAAGTCCTGAAATATAAGTTAACCCATTTCAAAAGTTGCGATGACCTCTATAGTAGCAAAGCTCGAACGACATCGACAGAGGCTATTAATGATATACCTTTCAATAGTTTAAAGAGCAATTATAAAATTAAATATAAAAGCGGCGACGGGTTGTCTGAAATAAGGAAACTGAAAAGGAATGTGTCTTTCCGCGTAGATTTGAATCAAGAGTTCAGTCTGCCTAATGTTATATTAAATAATGACAGCGACGATAGTGTTGCTAGCATACAAGATACTCCCGGTACATTAGTTAGTAGAACTTGTGATTGTAGTATCTGTGGCGAAGACGAGGTTAAAGTCGAGAATTCATTGCTGAGCAAAAATTTACGTAAGATATTCATGAAGTTGGTCTCATACGTACATTACGGTAAAAGATTTTCATGTTTCGATGACAACGAAAGCGAAATGTATATCTGCGTTGTAAATGTATTGAAATTTTTGCTCGGCTTATGGTTGAGGCATTTGGATCATAAACAACATAACCTGTGTGGGTAGAAGTGGGTGTGCTAGTTATAGATTTTTTTTTTTTATTATATAGAAAATAAATTTCTAGGTTGCAGTAACAAACTTAATCGTGGTGTTATGTAATAGTTATATGATGTACTAGATATAGTCGTTACAATTTTAACAAATATACCACTGACACATTTAAATAGCACAATATGAAACTTGGACTCTGTAATCATTGAAATTGCCTTGTCTGTTTTTTTTTTGTTTTTTTTTTTTAAATATTTATCTCTTAAGTGAATTATCGAAATTATTTATTCCAATTTTAAAAATGTGACAGATGTTAATAATTTAATACGAAAAAAAAGTATAATTGTTGTTTGGTGATTATGTTATTTTATTTATAATTTATATTAATTTATTTAACGAATGCTCTGTAACCAATTGTGACCAATATATGTATAGGGCTGTGTATGTGAGTCATACGTTAAGTGTTGCGGTGTTTAAGATTACATTGTAAGAGTAAATAAGTTTCGTTTTGCTTATAAAAAAAATATATATATTAAATCGCTAGAATCGTGTTCTTGAATTTAAAAAAAAATCGAAATATGCATAATGAAACTTTTTTGTATGATTATCCTGTTTATTATTGTAATAAGTATATATCCAGTGTTCATTTATTTTGCTAAAAATGTTTTATTTTGTGGTGCGGTATGGTGTTTTCATTTTATTATAAGTTTTAGTATGTAAATCTCTTTCAGATGGCTCGTTCTGCTGATCAAATTTAAAGGAACGCCAAGATTGAATGTTATCGACGATTTTTAACCTAGATCGGTTTTTTTTTTAATTTTAAGCCTTCTCCTAAATGCCACTCGTTTATTTTATTTTATCATTTCTATCAAACAATTTACATATTTATCAAATTTCTTTTGCTAAACATATCGTTAGTTAGGCCTTTATGATACGGATGTTTCAAATAATCGTTATGATAAAAAAGTTGTGTAGAATATGCCCTAGTATATTTAATACGTAGACAGCAGTACTAATACTAAACCTACCACGACTAGACATCACTAAACCACTAATATTATGTGATAGGTTTTTGATTGCAAATTTACATTTTCTAGTTAATATATACAAAATGAATGTTCGACTGTGCCTCTGTTCGGATCACGTGATTAATTAAGTTATTAGGGCTTTGTCATAGAGTAAGAATATAATCATTCCTTAGGCTTGTTCATAGATATTTGTATCGCCTCCAATATTCTTCTTTTTACCTGCAGTATCGTTCAAATCTGAGCGAGACATCACGCTTTTTTCTTGGGTGTGAGCGAGATAGCATATCACACATTCGCATTTATTCACACATAAGTTTTATTTAATCTAGCGCTTTCTTTTGTCTCCAATGTGAGCGAGACAAAATATTCTATATTGTCTTTGAGTGAGATAGCATATCCACTCACACATGGAAAAGGTAACACACTACAACAAAAATTGCTCCTAATATTATAGGATTTATTTCAATATTACCGGTACACTAGCTCTGGAAACGTCAGATTTAATTTGTCATTACGATGACAGGTGTCATTATATTAAAAATGCTAGTCACAGTACTATTCGTTATAAGCTGTATAAACGGGGGAATATCACTCGTGTTCGAAATTCAAAGATATTATTAACGTAATAATAAAACAGTATTATCACGGTAATATTCCCTTCATTATATAAGACGATTATTTGGTTTTCTGGTGACACCTCATCCTTCATCCGTTCACGTCTTGTGAGTTGCATCGATGGTAATTAAATTTAAGACAATTAATTGTTACGATACATATATAAAATTTATTAGTTGACGGTGTCAAATTAAAGATATGTTAATGTTAAGTTTAATGTGACTTTTATTTAATCACCTTAAGAATGAATTTATAATAGAAGCCGGTTTTTTTATTTGTGCCACAATTAATAACAAATTTTTCATCAGTTAACTAAAGAAATAATTGCTGAACTTAGCCCTCACTAAATGCGCGTACTCTTCCAATCTTTGGCAGTATGCATTCAACCGTTACCTATTTCATGCTCTTATTTAAAAAAGTGTATTTATACGTATGAAATTTCTTCATACTAATGTCGATGGTAAGTAGTTTGCAAAGGGGTTCAAGCATTGAATTAATTCTATGGAATCTTAAAAAAATATCAGATTTACTTAATATATATATGCATATATTCAGAGCGTCGCCTTTAAACCCAAGTACGATAACTATTAAGGAACAATGTTATTCAATCTACCCCAGGTATAATTTTTCCCCCCGGTTCTCAAATCACAGTTTGAAGAAAGATGTGTCTACTACAACTATTAAGTAATTTATTAACATTGTTTTATTTCACATATGCTCAAGATAAATAAAAATACATTAAAATAATGACAATAAATAGATTAGTTTGTTACAGTCCAGTCCAGTGACTAATACTTTCGAAAAAATAAATTGATTTCCATACAATCAAATATATTTATAAAATTAAATACATTTTTTTTATCGTTTGTTGTACAGCGCATTATTACTTAAGAATTCCTGAATGAGATAGTATGAAATACAATTGCCTTATAATGCGATATGACATGTTTTTTATTTTTTATCAATCTATTTATATTACTTAAAAAAATATTTTACATTTAAATATTTCTTAAAAACAATATTTACAAAAAAAATCTAGCTTAATTAAGCATTAGGTAATTTAAGCCCTTAAAGTAATGGTGTTTTTAAACGTCACTATAAAACGATGACACAGATAACAAAAATTTTATGTATAATTACATAATTTTATATATATATATTTTTTAAATTTATGCTATGGCTTCATTCGCTATATGAAATTGAATCGTTAAAAATATCTGTGAGTGTGACTAGTGTCATTAAATGAAAGAATATATATATATTTATCATAGTATCGTGGCAACCAAAATAGAGTATAATAAATAATTCGTAAAAGAAAGCACCTAATTAAGGAACTAGAAAGGAATTCCATTTGAATAGATATCGTTAGTATCAATTAAATAAATTTTAAAATAAAACTCCTTATCTGTGGTATTTTATATTAACATAAACACAGCAAAAAACCAAAAGTGTTTGCAATTTCTACTGACTTAATTCGTATCGAATGTTTAAGTTATTGATATTTTTGAGGTTGAAATTTAATATAAATTATGGAAGAAGCATATTTGCTAATGATGTAGAAATGGGATTGCAAAGGCATTGCACAAACAAGTCAACGTTACATTTTTGTGGTATTATAAGAATTTTAAATAATTTCGTAAGCAATTGTCATTAGCATATTAGCAGTGATGTGGTAAATATCAAATGGTTTTATTGCTTAAAATTGTTAAGAATTAGCTAAATGTATGTCATACAGCATACTTAACATGCAATTTGGGTATCGAATTGAAATCTCTAGTCATTCATTTAAACAGGCTGCTATTGAAACAACAATATGAACACAAAAACCTATATTTTTTTTTAGAAGGATGTTTCTCACATGTCAAAGTTAGCGGTATATAAATTAATTTCATACGGTTAACAGTTAATATCTCGTACGGGTCATAGGTTTGTAAAAAATATTAAATTATCGGACTACAAAAACCATTACGTCGCTCATCATATCGGAATTTCTTATCATACGCCTTTTACTGAACCGGTCTCGTTGAGTTCATAACAGGTTGCGACCCACATCCACTAACTTTCTTTATATCCAAAAACTGTTTACAACTTGTCAGTTTGAATAATTTTGACGGAACTGGTTAAATCCGTTACCCGTTTAAATGTTTGTCAGAGATGTCAATGTGTCAAGTAGTGGACGAAGAATAGAAGTCACTTGCGTTTTTTTTTTTGACTAACAGGTTAAGTGGTCACAACTCACAAGGCACTCCAGCGTATTTTATATCTATATTATTAGCAGTTTTTAATGTATTAAGAAAGTGATACGTGTGAAAGAAAGCTCTATACTTAAAGGTGAGAAAAGTATATTTTTCTTTCTATCCTCGAAAAAAAAAACAGTTATTATTCAAATTATTCTTCTCAACATGTAAATAGAATTTAAATACGTTTTAAAAGTAATGACTATGTAAAATTTTATCCTTATATAAGTATATGTTATGCAATTAAAAATTATTGTTCATAACTGTAGTCAGTCAAAACTTTTAAACGAGATTTTCCAGATGCCTGTGTACTATGTTACGTAGTGTCATATATGTGGGACATTTTTTATATAAAAGATCATGTTTTTCCTATTACGTATGGGCATGAAACACTTAACCAACTAATAATTTAACGGTGTTGGAAGAAAATATGTTACTTTCGCATTCTTTGGATATTTCACTTCATGTCCAAGAAAATTGTCCATCAAATCTTAATAACTTTGAAATAAAATGACTAACGTTAGATGTGGGTACATTCTAACAAGTCATTACTTACAATGGCAATCACAGATTGGAGACTCATCTATTTTCTATTTCCACTTAATTAAATAACACAATATGTCTTTATTTACTACGTTTATATAATATTCGTATATGAATTATATTTTTTTTGACAAATTAACTGTTGGTATACTGTTCAAAACTGGATTACTTACGGCAAGTAATGACACGAGGTTAAACAAAACGACATAATATTAAGTACCCTACGTTGTTTTAATATCTAAATAAAACAGATGTGTTTTAAGATGATGATTTATATCTAAACATTACAAAAATATATAAACTTTCACAAGAACCATAGACATGGCGAAAATTGTTACGGCTCGAAGGTTCTAACATAAAAATATGAATATCATGCGTGTTTCAAATAACATGCATATTAACTATTAATCGTGCAGTTATTCAATTTTCTATTCGGCTATCGGGACACGCGCAAATGTTTTGTAATAACCGGACGAGAGAAACATTAATATTTTTGCAGTTACCTCAATGCCATTCTCTTATAGATTTGATCCTATACAAATCATCATCCCCACATGCGAGTACATCACACTAACGTCGTTGATGTCTATGTGTAAGATAAAACATTTTCTCGATTTTATTACTATTTTGGTAATTAACCGGAAACAAATTTTATATGGAATTTATGATTATTTAGAAATCATTAATTATATCCTGAGTAGCTACATCCTCGCATGAACTTGGGTCTTGACTGTTTTTATCTGGCAAAATTTTATCTAACAACTTGGTGTAAACTCAATGAAGGATACAGACTAATAGTTTTATAATACCCACATGTCTTCGAAAGTTATGTTAAAATAAAAATAAGTAATAAGCAAAATAGGCTTAACTTTTTTCTACACCTGAAGAGACCATATTTAGACAAAAAAAAAAAAAACGAACGGAATAAAAGAAAATAATGAAAACTTTGATTATTATAGTATATTAACAAATTTAATTTTCTTGTATGGTGAAAATGAATTGAAAAATCATAAAATATATTTGCAGATTACCTTTTCATCAAATTAAGTAATAAAGACAATAAAATTCCAACAAACCTTCAATTCTTTAGAGATAATATTATTGTATAGTATATTAGAATTGAAATAAAATTCCGTAACCATCGCTAATGTTCAATTAATAATAATTTAGTGACGACATTAGGCTTCCAATTTGTCCCCGAATCTTTATATATGTATAACGACAAAATAACACCTCTAAAATATCTGAAGAGTGTATAACGACATTTTGATATATTATATAAGAGGGAGCAAAAATCCGTATGCATACATTGTAAACTCGAATGATGAACTACCTGCTAAACTTTATAATAACAGAAAATGAATGGTGGACGTGATTCGAGATTCTAAACTACCGCAAAGTTGTTTTTTATTGTGCTAAATATTTTTTGCTATCATCGATCAATTGACAAACAATTCCGTCTGTACGCATGAATGTGGAAGGTAGTAGTTTTAAACCTGTGTGCGTTTACCGAATATCGAGGCCGTACCACGGGATGTCGACTGGACTACGCCGATCGAATGATCTTGATACTTTTATTTTAATATTCCATTAAATCTAGATTATGCGTTCACTCGATACGTATTATTAACTTTTTTTTTACAATCTTAATTTGAATAATAACAAACTAAAAACTAAAGACTGGATTAAAAATTCCAGTCGATTTTTTGATATATAATGTAAATGTTGAAAGTTATTTAATATTAAAAATCTTATTGAATTTGATTAAAGAAGACGATTATCAAAAATATGTGAATTCCAAAATGAAAATTTCATAAATATTACGATAGACGGTATCTTGGAGGCCCAAGATTGTTAAGGCTTGGTATACAAAGTAAAGGTGAGCTCGACTCGGCGCGGGCGCAGCTAGTGACGTGTCTCTCACTTCTCTTCAGTGAACCGCCGACTGTCGCGGTAGACTGACGTATTATTATTAAAACGAACTCATAATTGGTGCTACATTGTGTTGAATATTCAATATTTAACCTTGCATTCGAAAAAGTCTGCTTTGGACAAGATAAAGTGATAAAATTTCGATTGCAGAACAGTGTTTCAAGAAAATTGTGATTTCCAGAAATACGTGCTTCCAACGGATCTATCGGTGAGTCTATTTAAAAAAATATATGATTATTATGAAATACCTTTCATGTGTATTTTATTATATGTTCCTTGTTGACGGTATCTCGTCGACAGTCTTTTTTGTGTCGCATAAAAAAGCGCCTGCGAATTTTTTACTCGTACGTGAACAATATTGTGTTGGAAGCCTCGCACGCTTGTATCCACCTACCTACCTTTTGCCTGATTATTTCACCATTTAAATTTTAAAGCAATCGTTTCGATGCTAATTAGTCACAAACTTATTAGCTACGAAACTATTTTTAATATATATATATTTTTTAATTTATTATTCGTCCTTAATAACATTACATAGATTTTTTTTCATCATGCTTTGCGTAAATAAAATATTAAGACAATTATTGTTTTAGTAAGAATTATGTACGATTTTATGATTTGGATAATGCTGATGTGAATATGTATTTGCACGTCTCGATGCTTCAATTCGTTAAGGTAATTTCTAGCCGACTCATCAAGGATACAGAGGAGATTAATTGTTCATTTCACCAGAGGTAATTCTTCTAAGGTATTTCAAGATAACATCACGCCGAGTTGAAGTGTACATTTAAGATATTTCTTATTTTTATTTAAATGAATTATTAATTTTATCACGAATAACTAATAGTACCTACTGTACAAGGTTTAAGAGAGTTGCTCTGCGAACAACGACATAGTCATTGGAATGCATAAATATTGTTGTGAGTTAGGTATTACCTTTGATAAGGTCTTATCAAATCGATTAAACTTATATACTTATAACTTAGTTATATTTTATATGTACCTACATTTTCTTATGCCTTAGTTATGATAATCGAGAAACCTGGTGTGTAACTACCCTCAGTAATTAATTCATTGACTTATTTAAAATACTTTCGTTGTGTCAATGGAAAACAAAGCAAATTGTTACTGTTTGTTTGTTTGTATAAATTTTTCTTGTTTATAAACTATAATGTTCTGACAACAACAATGATATCTGAAAATATTTAACATTTAATTTGATTCGTACAAAAGACATCAACGATCTCATGACATAACTTAAATGAGATACAATTAGACACGAAAGGTCTTGATGAAATATAAAATGATATTGAATATTTTATTAATATTCTAAACAAAGTAGTTTTTCTCTATCAACAATTCTAGATTTTTTTTTGAGTGAAAGTGTAAACTTTACAAATACGTTCACATCGAACAAAAAGTTGATCAGAGTTAAGCGTGAAATAAATTTCCTCATTTCTTTTTCAATGAAGATTAATGAGGGTGCATTTTATGACGCTGATGTGTGGCTTCGTTTACGGGAACCACTCCGTCATATAAAATAAATTATAGGTACAATGTTATACGAGTCTCGTTTCATTTAATACAAATGAATCCTAACATCAAGTTGGTTCTAACATTAATTAGATTTGCTTTTAAATAAACATTAATTTTTTTTCGTTCTGTTTTTCTTGCGAAGTTTAATTACATTCTGCTTAATTCGATGATACGAAATTACCACATAAAAGTTTTTACTAACTTTTTTGATACTTTTTATAATGATGGTCAAAAAAAGTTTCATAATGTAAAATTTTTCAAACTATATATTCATTAATAAGATCAAGACTAATTGTCTTGTGATAAGAAATTTGTCGAAATAATATATGAAAAAACCTTAGATATTTTTGCATGCGGTTGAATTCCTTTAAATCTTTTCACATATCGGTTATATAACAGTTAATTAACACCCGAGCTGTTAACATCTTAATTATTTTTGGATCGATTTCGAAAGGAATTTTAAATGTCATCGATTACTGTAACAGATAGAATTGATAATTTTACGTTGTATTCTTGTATCAATTAAAATTCATTATTTAAATTGTTATTGCTTTAAAGAAATTTATTTCCTTCTTATAGAGAAAATATTTGAGCTTAGTTCAGGATTCTGTGATATGTAATGCTCTGATTTTGCCTGAATATGATAACAAACAAATTATTATAATAATTGATTTACAGGAAACAGTCTTCAAGTGATTAAAACGTTTAGTCATAGAAATGTTTATGTAGGCTAATACATTTTCATTGCAATACTCCATACTTTCATCGGCTTTCTAGCATCACAAAGCAATTCTTACAGAACCGATTTGAAAACCCATCGGCATATTGGAAAGTGGATGCTCTGCCGCATATCTTTATAGTTTAATCGATTTTGTTCTTACGTAACATGATAGTTGTGAATCATATAATAACTTGAATTACAGTTGTTTGTATGGTTTTTGTTTTTTTTTTTCTTCTTCTTACGAAACAGTAAGGCATAATATACAAGCATAAGAGCTATGGGACGCTAGCAGCGCGAGGTGATTGTTCGGTGAGGCTAAATATAGAAACGCCATGGGCTCCCATACCGAGAAACACGCCTAGGAAGCTTGGTTCAGATTAGCTATAACTTGAAATTACTTAAAAACTCTCAAAACATAGAGCTTCATATTAGTTTGTGTCTGATAAACTTATAATTCCCACATTAACTTGTCAATGATTATGTCTTTATAGAATCTATAAGAGGAATTCTTTTGAATTTGAAACTGCTTTATGTGTCAAGTTCAAAGAAAGCAGCCATCCTATTTCATACATAAAGTTTGTATGGTATTTCAACAACTTTGAATTCAAACAACGTTAAAGTTTATCAAATAAAATGTTTACTACTTAATAAATATAATATTAATTTATATCTAACCCATACTGCATAGAAGTTTTCAAACAAGCATCAATTTACATAAAAAGCGTGTATTTAAGAACGTCGTTGGAATTTTAATGAGTGTTCTTTGACATTTTAAGTGGTATTATTTACGAATATCGTTGCCTTGGCTTTTGTACCCGTGATAGATTTAGTATTTGATACATAAAAACTATTTAAATAATTTAAAATAATATAGATAAAGTTTCTTATAATTGAATTTGTATAATCACAAGATGTATGAAGCTTCTTTTAATGGAAAACTAATTTGTTGTTGTCTCTATTCAACTTTAGTAAAATATTTTTTTTTGTAAATTTTCAATGAGCGATAATCAGAAAAATAAGTCAGAATTTTAGGTGAAAACCATCCAGAAACAAATAATCGTATTGTTACTTGTTACTTAGAGAATTACTAAATTATGTCTGTCACTAAACTAAGTAATTTTTGTACGATAATAAATGTTGTATTAAAATAAAGTCTTAAACCGTTTTTTTCTTAAGAATAGTTTTTCATCATAACGTTTTTATTAGGAAAATAAGCCTTTAATTGTATTTTTTTTCGCTTTTCCATATTTAGTCTCATTATTTATATATTCTATACCTACAAATTCTTGTTTAATAGCGAATGTCTTTGGCGAATATCAAAACTGTTGTTATTATATTTGATTATGAAATGTTTTGTGAGAAAATTTTTGATGCTGCATAACGACGTTATGCATCTACATCAAAAATAAGTTAAATATATGAAACAGCGATGTCGACAATTAACTTCGATTGATTTTGAATCCTGATGAATCAATTTACAAATGATTTCATAATTCACAAACAAGACTGGCTGATTTATTTCAACTTGTATTTCCACTATTTAATAACGACATTTTGTTTTGAATATATATACTTAATTTTCCACTTGAATTTCCAAATATTGCAAGCAAACAAACGAAATATTCTCACAAAACACCTTAATTATGTATTCGGGGCTGGTTACAAATATATTTATTACAAACTGTCGAAATGTTAAATTTGTTGAAAATTATGCTAATGGTATTTTAATTCCAATGTGTCAAAATGACAAAATTCGTTCTATTAAGTTTTATGATGGCGTGACCCACTTGCGACAGTGTGACCGCGTCGGTAAATGAAGCAACTCTTTCTTAAGGAAGTCGATTGCATCTATCACCAGAACGTGTAAAGACAGATATGATAAAAAGTCTTGAGTTTAAAGAAAAATACACTAAGAATGCTTACTTAGTTTCATCTTCGAACACGACACACAAAATGTGGGTAGTATGAACTTTATCCGCTCGAAAAAATAAAAGGCACAATGAAAATAAGCGCACCTAGAAGCTGAAACATTCAGTTTCGCTCTAGAAACAAGAAAAATAATAGAATTGTCAGCAATTTGACAAAATTTATTGGGAACCTTGACGTATCATAATCGTCGGATGCCTTGAAATTTTTTATATAATAATAAAAGTGTATTCAATAAAAGCATCGATAATAAATAAATTTCTTAAATCTTTAATCATTCTATAAAGCGGACTTCGAGATTTATTGAGCATAAAATTGCTGAATCAATTATTTTTTTTTTTTAAAACAAAATCGATGTTTTTAACAGTGAAAGTAATTCTAAACGATTTCCTGTCCATTTTAATTCTTTACTATTAAAAACTGTGAATGTCTTTTAAGTATCAACATTTTAAGAGATGGAGTTATTGGGGTTGAAA
Source organism: Danaus plexippus (assembly GCF_018135715.1). Classification (NCBI taxonomy): domain Eukaryota; kingdom Metazoa; phylum Arthropoda; class Insecta; order Lepidoptera; family Nymphalidae; genus Danaus; species Danaus plexippus. Next base: position 14,066,665 of record NC_083559.1, read on the forward strand.
TACTAAAATATTATTTCAATATACAATTATTTATTGGGACATAAAATGTTTCTTCAAATCATTTGATTTCAATACATTGATATTTTATGTGATTTCGATTCTCAGCTTTTGAAAACCTTTTCCAAATATTAATACTTATATGGAGGCCCTTTTGAGATACAGGACATATTATGTTGAATGTTTATATTTTATGAAACTATTATTAAATTGCTAGCTACATTTCGCCATCACTCATAGTTATTATATATATATATATATATTTATATATATATATTTATATATATATATATATATATAGATTCTATAATCAAAGGACTCGTTTCATTGGTTTTCTATTTATGTAAATAAATTAAAATATCAAATTTTATCCAAAATATTTTAATAGCACGTAGTTTAGTACAATTAACGCAATTTTGAATTCTATAGCAATAATTTGTCGTAATTTAGGCGTCATTTTGGAATGATTTAAATGTTGTTTCCGTGTGATTTTAATATATCTACATATAAATTGTAATTAGTATTGCCACTTGATCAATTTCGGTGCAATATAAAGCCAATGATTATCATAATAATACACTTTTAAGTTGAAGATTTATAAAGAGCTTTGTCTTTATCTATAAAATTTTCGGGTAGTTTTAAAACTCGACATTCGTTCCTTATGCGAAACCCTTACATAATAGATCAAATAAAAAAACTTGTTTCGGCCAAACCTATCAAAGCAAGAGAATAAAGAATTCCGCTCGAACAAGAATTAAAATAAAAATAAAATAAAATTCGGACACCTTTCTTCAAAGTCAGTAACGTTACTGTTACCTGTTCGGTTGTCCAAAGAAAACTTTCCAGTGAATTTCCTACTAAACGCGATGCAGAGGTACACCGCTCTCACAGATTATGTCACAGCATGCGTGAAAATACAAAGTTTTGTTGAAAACGTGTGAAATATAAACAGAGAAAGTTGCGTGCATCTCTTAGTTCTGTCCCAGTCGCGACCCGTGCGAGTCTACTTTCAATTTCCGAACTGCAAATGATTTTTATTCTCGCACGACACCAAGTGAAACTATGTACGCAAAATCCCCCACGGCCATAAATTCACTATGTAACATTATTTACGAGCGAGCTTTCTTTTTAGTTTTCGCTAACGTCACGTGTCATGCACGCATTATACTATGTTTTGATACTTTAAACATCTATCACAGGTCTTGCTTAGATTAAAAAATGTAATGTATCAATTTAAAACAATAAGATCCCATTGAAAACCCATTTTTTTTTATCTCGTACAACTTTTAACATTTTACACTCTTCGAAATCGCGTCTTAATTAAGGAATCTTAGAATATTTTGTTACGGTTATTTTAAAAACATATAAACTTGCTAGATAATAGCAATTAAAACATGGCGTCGTTAAAAATGTTAAGTCATTAAAAATATATTAAGGCTTATCCGTGTGAAACTTCTAAAGAAGAGCAAAATACATACGATTATTTTTACGATAACTATTTACCACATATTATTACCCGTTAGTAAATTTTGTCCTATTACTAAACACCAAATACTGTTCTGTTTTATTCCTCACTTCTATTCAATATATATTCTAGACTTTCATATTTAACTTATGTTTTAAATAAAAATTATTTCATAATTATTAATGTTTCTTAAAACGATTGGACGTACTTATTTTTCTTTAAAACACGTTAAATACAAGCAAAATTTACTCCTATTAGTGTTATTTTATATGCAAGGTCACTTTAAATCGTCTTAACTATACATTAGGAAAATTTGAGTCATTAGCCGACATAGCCTTAATGGATTAATGTTGTTTACACACCAATCATTAAATCACTCTAACGTAACGGATTTTGCGGATTAACATGTTTCTGTGTACGTAATTACGTCGATATAAATCGCTAGAAACTATTTATTACATGTTAAATGATCCGGTTTTAATTATCAAAGTCTGGTGTAAAATAATATATGCATATATTTATATAAATATATGAAAGGGTAAATTAGTTTTACGTTACATAAACTCTTAGCTGAGAGCTTCTTAAGTTGTATGTACGTTTGATCAAATATAATGCTATTACGTCGGCTCCCACGAGGATGTTATGCTTTTCTAAATACGTCTGTGTTAAGAATTTAAATGATTTTCGTTCATTGTAAATTCAACAACTTAGATCAGTATCGGTATTTAGAAACGCCTAACAATAGTTTTGTAAGTGCTAATGAGCTGTTTATATCTATATAAGGGATCTTTCAAAACGCTATACCTTCCTTATCGAATTTAGTTACTTTTGTGGTAACGTGATCGAAATTATTCTGTTAATACGAACACAATAAAATATTAGAAACTAACGAACGAAAAACAAAATGTGTGCCGAAACATACATTAATAGAGAAAGAATTAATAGATAAAGTAATATTTCTATTCAATATACGTGGTTTTAACAATGAAATAAAACTATCACTATTTAATTCTTACATCAATACTTAAATATGCTGTATCTCACAGCGAAGTCTGTTCAGTTTGAATCACAGAAACAGTCAATAAGAATGTAATTATAGTTTTTGTTATAACAACTGTGAACAATGGCTAGGAAGCGATATGTTATTTGAAAGGGAAATTCTTATCGTCGTAAAAAGTGATTGCATTATTATATTTGTGTTGTGAACCGTGATTGTAACTCAAAACTGATTTTATACGATACATAAGGACGAAGTTTATATCTGTGAACTAAAAAACTATTCGAGCGTGCGTAAATTGTCATTTGTTTTAGTTTAGTTTAAAATGTCATTTATGAATATGAAAACTGACTAAACTAAAAATGTTGTTGAGTTATTTTAATATAATATTTTCTATATTTCTGATACTTGTTTTCGCTTAGTACAATTGTGTTTGAAAGGGTCCGTGCGTGATAACCACTATTTAAATTTAATTTTATAAATGATTTCAGGTTTCCTCCTTGTTGGTATGAAGTCAGCAACATGAAGATTGGTAAAATCTATCGACTTCATAAAAAAATAAAACTCAAATCGCAATTACACTTAAAGTACACTTAAAATATGTCAGTTGAGACCTTTAATAGGAACGGACATGAATATGTCTGATCATTGTTATGACAAAAGTCGAATGTTGAGAACCTAAATATGGATATATATATATTCGTTAATATTTATAATCGAGTCTAATGGAAAACGAAATAAACACTTCCTTTTCTTAATTATTAGTAAATAAACATAAAAATAGTCTTAAAAAATCTGTTAAGTTTAGTTCCTATAAAACGTCAGTTTGTCCGCATACATTATTAACATTGTTAATAAAGTGAAAATCCATTTGTCAGTCCGCGTGTACACCGCACTTGAACTTTCACTAATTCCATTCGAGATAATTTCACCGACCTTGTATATGTTTATTTCACACGTTCCGTGCTTTCAATTAAAATAAATTATGTTTAAAATACATTTGATATTTCACGTTTGCATATATTAACATATTTATTATTTATATATACAAATTTTAAGCTAAATATATGTGTTGCATATTACACGAATACCGCTTGCACAGTCGAACGTTAAAACACAATGAGCAACCTAATTTTGCGTATATTGAAAACATTTTGAGGCATTTAAACTAAACTGTTGCAAGCAATTTGTCACTGTCCAATCTGCATAAGAATTAAGACATGTCTCAGTGATTAAAGTACTTTCAAATCTACATTTACGGCACATAGTGATGTTAATCACAATTGAACGTGTAAAAAGCTAACGCGACTATCTCGAAAACAAGGAATGTTACGCTAGCTGGGTTTATTTAAAATAAGTCTGGTAAAATTTTATGAAATCCTGCGGCTATTCAACCTCTTTCAATGAAAAATCGGGATTATTTGAAGCCTAAAATGAGACGTAGTGTTAATAAAATCCGCAACAATTTTTAATATATATGTTCATTGTAAACTAATTTGTTCCGACAAAAATTTAAGATAACCTACTTAAAACAATCCCAAAGAATCAAGAGTAATTTTAGTCATACAACTAAATCTTATCAGTAAATTTACCTTAACATTCAGATTATATCCCCCCGTGCTGTTTACAGCTTTTGTGTAAAAAGTATTAATGTATCTGACATAGTTAGATTAATATCAGAATAAAAAGTCTATTGGCTAGTTTCAAAGCAATCTCTTTTAATGTAATAAATTTAAAGTTATTCTTTTTGATTATATAATGTATGTGCTTAGTAACTTAAAAGAAACGAAGACATATATTCTACTAAATGTGAACTAATTATAAACAATTTGCAAACAATAATTTAAAATTTCATCGTTAAAATTATCATGGTAAGCGTTATTGGAACATACCTAGAGATAGGTTTACTGCAAATGGTAAATATAAGCTTAGCCTTCGAATACAATCTTGAAGGTTTCTTACCTGTATAACTATAAACTGTTCTCATACAGGAAGAGATTATGCCACACGCTTATACTATCACACAGTACAGTTATCTGGAAAAGTGATTTCATTTGTCAATATAATGTAAGAATGAGAGCATATCACATCTAACTTAACAAGAAATTTCTCGATACACTTTGCGACGGAGTTAACAAAATAGACAGTAGAAGGCTATTGTTTAGAATAAATAATAAAAAAATATATATATAATTTTCTTATGCTAATAATACACATTTATTCATGTCCGGAATTGTCTTAGTAATTAAAATGTTTTACAACGTGAACGATACTATATATTTTCTATTGATGTGCTCATATGTACTTTTTAAATAATGACGGTGAATCAGGTACGTTAATAGCACAGGTTCGAGTCTCGATCGCGTGCCTCTTGTTGGATCTCTTTTTCACTTTTTATTAATTTAGTCTGTTTTTATGTTGCTTAGTTGTAACGAATCGTCTTGGAATTTTAATGCGAGGGGTTTGGATGAAAGCGGCGTGTGGTACTAATAGTTTGTGTTTTTTTTTTTCTTTTATTAACCTAGCTTTTTGCCTAGCTAGCTTTTTGGATTTCATTAAAATCGGTGTTTCTTCTGTATTTTATATGTATATTAATATGAACAATCTGCAGCTCTCAAAAACCTATTCAAAGTAATACATAAAAAGTATTTATTTAATAAAAATTGTAAAAATAAATATATAAAATTAAAGCTACATACATACTTCAGCAAATATAATCTGTTTAAAATAATATAATTGATCATTAATTAGCAATGAAATCATCATAAATAAGTACGGCAAATAGCCACAAAATTAATTCATCCGTCCGGAAAATTCAATTAATCAAGGCAGAGTGATCGTAAAATTGAATTATTATAACAGTGGTTTTACTGACTACCTTAACTTGTTTTACTTATTGAAAAAAGGAATGTCTTTATAAAGTATATACTCCATGAACATTCCAAAGGACTTAATAACAATGTTATGTATGAATGTATAGTTTGTAAATGTCTCATTGTTTGTCTCAGCTAATTTGATGTAGATCTCGAACGAATTTATTTTTATTTTTACAAATAAAACTAAGGCCTTGAAAGATAGCTTCGAAGTCGACAGATGTAATTTAACATTTGAAAAAGTCCCATCAGTTTATCGTAATAATATATGTTTCAATGATGAGTTTTATTTTGTGTTTATCACAATGTAGAGCACAAACAAGAAAAAACATTAAAATAAATAAATTCATTTCAGTTATTCGATTCATTTGAAAGTAAAGAATGTGATGTTTGAAATACAGAATGTGGCATCTAGGCCTTTGTCACGACAAAAACGACCTTGTACTGTCACAATCACTCGTCTAGTAACTAATCAATAAATATTGTAACAAAGAAGGTCTGTATTGCGGCGGCTAACTTTTCCTTGATTTCTGCAAAGTTTTTTCACGTTATTTAAACATTAAAGTAAGGTTAGCATACGATTTTAACGATTATGGTTTTTTCTGTTTGGAACGAGACTTGCGTTAATAACGTTATTTTAAAGTCCAGTTAATGTCCGTAAATGTGAGATGAGTTACGTTATACGACCTGTCGAATTACGCCTTGGTTGTATAATAAGCTAAATAAACGGAGAAATTTCATCTTATACAATTTATATCAGAATTATTAGCCTCGGCGAAAGTCTAACAAGGTAGTCTCTAGTGCTGATTACCATCTAGATTCTTGACAAGCTGGTCTGGACAATGATGCTCAATGCACTCGAAGTACAGGTTCTTATTAATGAAAATTACATGTAATTTACACCAGTAATTTTAACAGATACACTCCCGCTGACTGTAGATTAATTATCTTGCAAATACCACAGTTAATGTCATGCGCAGTTCTTATAAACATTTCCTGTTACACAGCAACTGTTAAAAATTAAAATAACTATATTAATTATGATTTAAAATTAAATATTAACAAGTGTTCTGTAAGTCAGAGGGGACGCAAAGTACTTCCACATATATGTATATGAGCTGTGTGTATGTACGCATTGTAACAAGTGGCGGAGGCCCCTTAAGAATTCTTAAGTCACCAAAAATCTTACAACGTCATATCACGTAGTTAAATCGCGTACACTTTCTTACAGGCAGTTACAAAGTTACGTTACATTACTGAATAACATATCGCATTAACTTTCACTGCTGTTTTCCAACAAAACTGTACTTACATTAATGGTAGTTAAATTTTATTACGATAACTGGATTTTAGAGGTAAGATTTTTGTTAGGAAAACTTAATGTTAGATCATCTCTAATAGAATGCTCAGTAAATATTGTTTGATTTTTATATTCAGGTAATGGGGAAACCAGTCACCAGTTAAACCCAATGTATTTTAAACGTCGTATAAGCATTCTTATAGATATACAGCTGACACTTAAAATTCGCGAACAAAACATTGCAACTGGAATGATAACAAAAAAACAAACACAGATGTTTTGATTAAGACATTAAAAACATTGAATAACTCTTTTATGATCAAAAGCAATCCTAAGCTAATTCCCATAATAAATATGTCCGAGCATTAAACAAAATAAATATGGTAAATAACACTCTGGAAGTAAAAATATTGTAATTAGACAAAATGTAGTCAGCTTTAGATATTATATGGGACATGCTATTGTGTAGTTTAAATTAAATCCTGTACAATTAAAAAAAATACTATTATTATTGAAATATATGTTTTGTTATACTTTTAATGATATTCAGTTCAGTGATAATAACTGCAATAACTTCGGGCATTTGTAAAGATATCTCAGGCTTGCCTTGGCACAAATTTCAATAAAAATAAGCTTTTCGATATCGACTTGCGTACATTTGAGCAGATATTTGTATAATTTTTCAGCGAACAGTTTAAATAAGGGCTCGTCTTATATTGGTTTTTCGATTCTTTTATTATTAAATCAAATCACACAAGCCACAACATGCTAGTTCATATGGTACATTGTTAGACTGGCCGCCCTCCAGCCAAGGTGAGTGAGTTGAGTGACCGGTCGGCTTGCGTATGTCATCAACTATTTTAGATTTAATGCATTTTGATGAATCTCAACAACAACAACCTTTGCCACCACCACGGCACTATTAATGCGAATTCTATCAAAACATATAACAAGTGATATAATTATATTAACTAGTAAGTCAATTGTGTATTAATAAGTAATTTTTTTTTTCAATATAAATCACTCACATTTACGTGCATATCAAACTATAAATGGAATATCAACGTCATTAATTCAAATACGGAAAAGTTAAAAATGACATACCATATACGTCAATTCAATGATAGGTACGGAAGGTATCATACAAATGAGTGTTATGTTAAGGAAATCGCTTGTTGGAAATGTGTTTTTACATCACAAAGACGGGTATAATCAATAGAAATAAGAAACACAACACTTTTGTTACGAAGAATTACGTGTGAAACTATATGAACCAACGCCGTTTATGTTTAAACAGACGCAGTTGCAAAGTATTCGGTTTGAGCGGTTCATGAAATTGATTTGTTTACGAAAGAAACAGCAGATAAACAAGATTTCACTGTTACGTTCCACAACACTGATTCGCTTTTAATCTTTTACGTTCATTTAAACGTTTTAAAATTTTTGCAATTAAAGATTTTTTCTAACTATGACCGTCTCATACGTACACACACACACACACACACACGCACACATATATAAGAGTATAGAGAAGCCAAAATTAGTTGTATAAATACAACTTAAAAGAGATTATATTAAAACGATATTTTAAAAAAGTAATATCAAAAAGAGCAAAAAACTATTTTTGTATTTACAACCATTAATAATGTACGTACTGGTGTGTATGTGATATCAGTAGATTGGTCTGATTTACCCACAATTTTCAATGTCGCTTCGTGCACAGATATTAAAATGCATGCGTTTCATTGCATAATACTAAAGCAGCATTAGTGAATGTGTTAAGTAAAAACAATTTGCATACGACCGCTAATATCTAACAGAGGTTACGTAAAAGTTTTGACCGGCTCTTGTTACTTTCCGGACGTTACGCGTCATACATTTTAGCATTTATTTTTATATACAAACAGCAATACTTATCTCAACAGCCTTTAATATTTTTTTATGTGTCATAGTTTCATATGAAAAATTGTATTAACACTGAGCATTCAAAACAACCGCCTGTTCTTTTCTAAATGTTTTACATTAATATAAATTATGATTGGTAAATTTTTTTTTGTAATTCGCAGGTAGCGGCCGAGAGCAGATAATATTACAGCGACAGGTAATTTTTATAGAGAATAGATTTTTAAGTTATTTATTTATTTTATACTAGATGGTAACATTATTATTAATAATAAATTTAATTCCAAATCATTGTTGATGATTTTATACGAAATAGTTTGTATTTTCTGATAGGGTTTTCGAATGGAAAACTTTGTCGAGCGCATGCAAATGCATGACAGAATGAGATAGGTATTCGTGCCGAGACAAGTACGAAAGTTTTTGTTTGCGATGGAATGGACTCGAGCAGTGATCTATAAATAAACAATGACATTATATATATTTATTTATACATGTTTATAAACATTTTAATATAAACTAAAAACCATGGTAAGTTTTTATAAAAAAAAACAACTCTAAGAAGCGGTTTTCGTAGAATTTTATGAATATACATATCAAGTAATTTATAATGTAATTTTATAAACGAATTTTAAATAATAAACTTGAATTATGAGAGCTCATTAAATTCTCAATAATTAAAATTTTATTTCATATTTATGTCGTTTTTTATAGACATTTATTACAATGCTGACGCTATAATGCATAAAACTGTTTGCTTTGTTTTGTTGTATTGCGATAATTAATAATAAGTAAATGTACAACCAAATATACATTAATGATGTTTATACAGGTTCAGATTTATCACCAGGATCAATATATATAATACTAAATAGGTATCTCATACTATTTAACACAACTATCATTCAAATTTGTTTCACTTAAGTTTACAGTAATGTTTCGATATTCATTAAATTGTTTTATTATTTGCTTATTTTTGTAGAAGACAGGACAAAAGTAGTTCGACCCACTTTTTTAAATCCAATACAAACACGAAATTCCAGAGATATCGCTATCGACATCTCATTTCAAAAGAAGATAACTTACATTTTTAACAGAGATTAAATATTTTAAACGTTTGACCGCTTTGTTATAGAAAATTTAGGTTAAATGTAGGAAATATATGTGAAAAATTATATATAAAATTGTTTATGACGGCTTTATAGATTTGTTAAAAAAATATCCTTCCAATTAAGAAACTAACAGACTTAAGAATCAGCGCATCAAAAAAGAATCTCATTAAAAAATTTAGCGTTCTGTTCAAATAAGCAAAGTGACAATTTAAATTCTTATCTGTTTATCGTATTCTTGTTTTTAATTTCATATAATTATACTCTGTTATAAAATGAAAAGCAATCAAAAAGCAAAACTATTAATACTAGAAGCAATCGGGAGTCACTTGCTCGGTCGTTGACAGTAATCCTGTTTTCGTTCCTGTTTACAACCTTCGCTTTACATCAACTCTTACACTACATTGATAAACGAATAAAAATTATTTAAACACTCCAATAATAATTATTGACAAATCGTTTGAATAGCCTTTTATGATCCTACAGAAAATTAAGAACAAAAGGCAAGTCAAAGGCAACAAAAAAAACCTTTTTTCTCGTGTCGACCTTGGCATAAAAAAAAAATTTTTAGAAAATTGAAATTCAATATACATTCCGATTTCACTTTCAACATAACAAAAAAATATATATAAATGACAATTGGTCATTCGTCCGTCCATCAGTTGTCACCAGGGACGGGTTCCATTACATAAACACTTTCTCTTCCATAATAAAAATATGGTCCCAATATAATTGTAATCAAAGATGGAAATAAAACAACCTGCCGCCATTTTGTGTGATCACTTTCAAAATCATTATAGGAATTCGTTCTTTTTTGATATTTCATTCGAATCTAAATAATAAAATTCGTTTTAACACAAAAAATAATAATCAAATAAAATGATACATTCCACAGAATTGATAGAATTGAAAATTATGTCATTTTCAAATATTTTAAATAGTTAAACGGGAAATGTATTGAAAACATGAGGTAGAATTGACGCCAACTTTAAAACCGAAGTTTACTTTTAGCTATAACCATAAGTTTAGTCTAAGTTTTGAATCAACACTACATACGCAGCGTTCCTCGTATATCATTTAACTATTTTAATTTTATATTGTGCGAAAATTTAGAAACGAGAACGCTAGAACTGGAAACGCAGCGTTCGAAAAGTGACTATACAAAATGGTAAGCATAATGAGATCAAAGACCTTCGCGACTGTTCATTTAAATAAAAGTAATTCATTTTAAAAAACTACATACTCCGACGTTTCGGTTACTTTGCAGCAACCGTGATCACGGGCAGACGAGATGAGACGAAAGAATAAAATACGCTTAGTATAATCCGAAAAATATTAGTTTAGTACTTAACTCTGTTTGTTATATTGAAACTCACTAATAGTGTTCGTAGAAAAATTCTCTCGTACCAAATAGGATTGGTGTAAATTGCAAGACCGTTTCTTGATAACGCTGTGGTAGCCATGCAAAATTCATGGTTGATTGGCAAAATACATATTGTAATTGAGTTGAAATATCGACGGACAAATAAAAGGCTAGGAATGAGTTGAATTTTTATTTACTGAATATGTAAACAAGGTCAATTTTTTTTCTTATTCATCGTATCTTAGACCTGAAAACATCAACATTCTGAGACAGAATAAGTTACAATCAATTAGTTGACATGAACAAAGAGAGACGAAGCCTCTTAGCATTCAATGATTTCACCGTGCGGGCGCCGGGTCCATCGCGATTAACGAAAATAAATGTGTTTTATAGGAAACTTTAGAACCTTTTGAATTTTCAACAACAAAACAACTGACTTGTTGTTTTCTCAGAGTTGTTTGTGACGAAATATTTAAGTAACATTACGAAAAAAAAATGTGAATTTGTTATAAATTATATATCCGATAATGACGGCTATCAACGCCATAAAAAATATTCACGCATGAGCCGAGAACCAAACCTTGGTCCCATTGTAAGAACGATACACTTTTAATGTATAGCATTGCACACGTACCGTCAGAGTATTCACACATATATTTTTATGAACAGAAACGTCCCGAATTATAATAATTAAAGAAGTTATGCCATGTACAACTTGAACAGTTTTACGACTGTGTTATATAAATTAAAATAATGAAAAAAAAATCTATAAAAAAACCTGTTTCTCATTTTGTATGTTTTTTCTGCTGTCGTTACTAATTACAACTCCGCGGCGAGTTGCACAAGACCGTTCTAATAACGTGGGTCGCAGTTATAAAAATATCTCTATTGCATCAAACTTTATTGTGTATAAAATGGACATTTTGAAATTACAATTCAGATGCACAGCCTCATTAATTAACAATGCATTTAAAACGTCATGAAATACGTGTTCCTAAATCCTAACCTTTTCAAATACTCACTTCCATAATATGACATTTTTAAGATACCTTCTAATTTGATTTTGAAGCGGTTAACTGATTTAATGTAAATATTTCGATTGCTTGATAGAAACCGTGTTTAATTGTCCGTTATAAAATATGGCAAATAGAAGTTATAAAGCTGCTAATATTTCTATTTCAAAAAAGATATTCTTTTTAGATATAAAATTTGGTTCATCCCAATATCTTCGGTCGTTGAACCAGACGATAAGCGATGATAAGGTAAGCTTTACCTGATAATATAAAGCGAAACATATTATATTTTAGTTAATAAGTTACGATTAAAAATGGAATAAGCATTGGTTAAAATTAACTGTAGATTTGAAATGAGCAGCCTTGTATGTTTTAACATTTATAAATGAATTGAGAACAATCTTTTTAAATAATAAAAAATAATTTTATTTATTACTGCTATTTTACCAGTAACATTTTCCGTATACATACTTTTTTATGTACTTTATAATGCGCCACTTTGTTTCAAACCTCCTTGGTAATAAACTAATAAGAAAAAACATATGAACATAACCATTAGCATATGTAACCTTTTTCTTAGCGATAGTATGAAAGCAATGTGATCGGTGATCGGATACTTCCGCGGGAAGTTACGTCATTAATGTATAATGTAATCATTACCTAATGTGTACTGGTATTAAGTTATTCTGCCATTTGTAAAGATTATTTAATTTAAATAAGAAAATCGAAAAACTAAACAAAATGAGATGTTTTCTTTTATTAATGAAAATATATTTATTAAAATCGATTACTGAAACTAACCATTCAAGCCATTTCCGACTACTCAACTTACTAGTGTTAAACAAAAATTAGTTCCGATTACACGCCGCATCATTAAAATATAAATATAAAATTCACTATGAAATACGATTAAACATAATTAGTGTTAAAGGAAATTATTAACTGGCGACTATTTTCATGGTAAAAATAGATAAAATCAAAAAGACAGCATATATCACTGATATAGTTTTGAAATTTCCAAGGAGTCCCAGCAAAAGATTGTTAGAATCGTAACATGATTGCCTTCAGTCAATTTAAACTCGAATTACAATCAATTTTGTTAATGTTTCAGTGTTCAATGTTAGACGTATTTATGAACGCATGATTAAAAATCAATTGTCGTGATGAAATTTTAACACATCGTTACATCCGACTTTCTTAATCGTTTGGAAAATGTAATCAATCGATACAATCATGACGTATAAATCGTCACTAAACGACTGTTCCAGGTGTTTACTTGATACGTGGCAATTGTTGGAAATCGATACACTGTACTTAGAATATAAAACATTAGTACGAGATCTATTTAAATAGAATGACGTCAATGTTTTCCGAAATTCATTAATGTTTTTAGTTAGAAACAAACAAATAATTTATATGTAAATGAATGTAATTATTATTAAGACTTTTTATTTTTAATTTAAGACGTAACGGAAATAAACGCGCTCTGGGAAAACATAAGTTCAATCTAATGTTCTTCGGGACAATGAAATTGTTTGCCTGCACTTGTGACACCGTGGCTTCTTTAATATTTCCCACAGCAAAAGAAACCTTAATACCTGTTAATTTGATTCAATATTTTTAAGCTAGAACAGCTCGTGACTTGTTGGAACAATACGCTATTATTCTAGTACATCGGATTGCGGACGGAAGGCGAACCCAGTATACCAACACACTGACAACACTACATGTAATTGTTTTTGCCCTTATTATGCCCAAAAACTAACTGGCATATATAAAAAAATAAAATAAAATACGGAAAATATCTTTAAAAAAAAAAAAACAAAAATCATGTGTAGAAGTTTCCACAGAAACATTTGACGAAACCTGTGACTATGAGTCATACGAATCAACCTTAATTTATTCTTTATTTAGAGGCCGAAATAATATGGCAATTTCGACATAACCTTAAGAAAATGGCAAAAATTTTAAATATGCTCTAATAAACAATTATCTGTATGTGGGTTGCAATTAACTAAGGTTAGGTTGCGTGGTTATGTAACCGTTAGCGACTGTAACGGTAGAATTGTAACGGTGATGTGCGACGCTTCGTCATTAGTACACACAGTGCTTTTGAAAATTGCACGAATTATCCGGGTTAGTGATTGGTTATTTTATAAAGCGCTTGGCTTATTTTATATAGCGACTTTTTCTAAGCCACTGGCTGCCTTTCAAGGCGATATAATAAATAGCTAACAATATATTATTTTCGTGGTGTAAGTGTCTCCGATAAAAACGGAACATCAAAAAACAGGAACAGCTTCGCACGTCTGCAGTACAACGACCGTTACAAGAAGTCGGTGGCCGTTGTGAAGTTGATGAAATACAAGGAAATCGATATAAATTTTTCTGTACAATTATTATTATTATCAATTGAAATAATAAAAGCTTTAGCAACACGCCTTGGATCTAGTGAAACGGTGACCACAAGCATTCTTATTAATTTGATTACAAAGGACATTGACCGTTTTCCAAATTGTACTCGTCGAGGTTAAATTCCGATACTGTTATAGGTGTTTTGGTTACTTATTGCGTCACCCGCCATCTTAATGCTAACAGCCGTGACGGGTTACGCCCGCACATTAACGAATCAACTGAACACCTGCTTCATTTGTCTGTTAATTATGTTAACATTATTTTAATTCCATTTATAAATAATCAATGACATTACATGAGTATACAATTTGAATGAAAAAAAAAAAATTAAAATACGATTTAGGTTGAGGCTGTATACAACTCATGATATGAAACATTGTAGTTTTTTTTTTTAATGACAATAGTTTTTATGTATAGAGTATAATTAAGATTCATTATAAATAAATCTATTTGATCATTTTTCACTGACACTGATGTATTATTGCCATATAAAAAAACATTTGATATAACAATGGGCAACAGTTTTTGTCTTTCAAACTTAATAAGTTCAAGTGTTAGTATGAGAATTGCACTTTTATTTCATGCTCATCGATGTCAATGTAAAAATTTATTGTCAATTGTTAGTCTTTTTTTGGATACAAAACATACAATAGTGTATTGTGAATAATTTGCGATAAAAATATTATAAAGAACGACGTGATCATAAACGGTTAATTCATAACTAGAAACTTTATAGTTTTAATTTTTAATTATCGCACCTAAACTAAAAAGGTTTTAATACACAGTGTTTAAAAAAAGTTTTCTAGCGTATAAAAAAGGCGACTGTCGTATAAATTACATGAGATTCATTTCTATTATTTGAATTTAGAAGCCTTTTCACAAAACGTTAACGGAATAAAATTCTTTTTATGATCTACAAGTACAGCTAACGGTGTTAGCCGGCGGTGATAATTTTAACACATGAACACGTATCACTTATTCTTTCTACATTAATGTAGTGTTAAAATTATTTCTTGATTGATCATTGCATATATATTTTATAAAATATTCGTTCGAGCACAGGTGCTATAATCAAATATAAATAAACACGTACTCTTATAAGTCCTTTAACATATAAGATCTTGATTATACTTCGTTTTTATTATTTATAAAAAGCAAACATAAATCGTTATCATTCAAATCCTTACTGTTTTTTCAACATAAGATTTATTAAGTCTTTATATGAATTAAAGTTAGACACTTGATGATAATTGATTCTGCGATGATAAATACTTTTTATATTCCAAATAACGCAACGCATAAACTAAAGTCAATTATCTTTTTAAACTATTATAAGTCTGGTTTTTCTATTATGTACATTGCTAAATTCAGTAAATTATAGGTCCGAAAAATTTTATTAGACTGGCATCAACTATATAATTTTCACAATACAAATGTTATATATACATATATATATATATATATCCTTATTATACCCCAATCCGACTGAACTCAAAACTTGGATTAAGTAAGTAAGTTGCTCAGTTTGATACTAGAGTTATGAAAACGAGTCAAGGTTTAAAAGTCGTGTGTAGCAACGAATGCGTGAGAAAATTTACAAAACACAAACGTACATTAATAGTTATAAATGAAATGAGAAAACGCTGTCTTTTCTTTGAACACACACATATATAAATATATTATTAATTATATATCATTTAAATACGTGATAAAACCATGTAGTTAATTTTTAACGTTTTGAAACAAAAAAAAATCAATTAATATTATGCTTTTATATGTTATTCGGTAAAACATTTACCTACTTAGAATTTAATTTATTATTTAGTTGGATAAAATATTTTAGAATCTTTTGATTTACTATCCAAAATTGTATTTATATAATATATATTTTTTACATCTTATCAATTTATATGTCTAATAAGTTCATCTATAGTAATACTGTTTTGATAGTTGGAATATACTCGCTGATTGCTGGGACTGAAGTGAAATCATTTGTTTACCTAAGTATCGTTAAAAATGAACAAAAACTATGAAATTTTATGTATATATACAAATTGACCACCGGAGGACAAAGGCTCTTGTTGCGCAACGATTACGTTGTGAGCAATTTTATTATAGACAATTTGTTACTCCGACTGCGATTTTCTGTGGTGCAATAAACATCTGGAAATGTTTGCGATGAGTTTATATGTAGCTTGAATGTAAATTAAACATTGAAAAAAAAAAATTGCGTTAGATTAATGTAAATGAAGTGGAACATTCGTATTTGATTTTAATTAAAGACTCCTGTTTCAGATAGTCAACAATGACATAATAGTGACAACAAAATGGCGTTACGTTTAAAAAAGGACATAAAGAAGGCTTCTTACTACGTGTGGTTCCTTGGAGCTCAAGAGTCTCGCGGGTTGAGGGGTCAGGAGTTCGCAGTTCCAGCGATACGGCTGTTGGAAGAAAGAGCCAGGGACTTGGAGCCATTCAAAGTAACACTGCAGGTGAAGTGTGAACTGATAAATGCTCTCTCAGAACTGTTCTATATTCGATTATTTAAAGATTTATGCCAGTGATTAAGAGACATTTTTACTCTCGAGGCATTTCAAGTTGATTGAAAATCAATATCAAATTATGGATCTATAATATTATTTTGGAATTAAATCCAATTTAATTCTTATACTGAAATGCGTAATTTAGAAAATATCTAGCATTAGTTTAATATAATGCTGAAATTTCCTAGTAATTGTGGAAACTTAAAAAATATCTATAGCCTTTTGTCTAAAGGCTGCGCTTCTGGGCTACGCGTACGTTCCAAAAAAGAAAATTGTATGTCTCGAGCTTCACCCTCTCTCTAATGATACTAAGGTTGGATTATTCTTCTAGGTCTCCCACAAAGGGCTTAAAATCATTCAGAATGTGACAGCGAAGGGCAAGCAGCAGACTATCAAGCACTTCATACCACACGGAAGCATCACCAGCGCTGTGGTACAAGGAGACGTGGTTGCCTGCGTCCTGCTGCTGTATAACCCGATCACCGGCTGTCCAGTCCATGTCCATGCTTACAGGTATATTGATTATTCTATACATTGTATATACAATAAAACAGCACTGTTTAAACACTCACTACATTTATTATAGATACAGAGTTTGATTGTTTTTCCAAAAATTTCCCTGATAATATTCTCATATACCTTCCATAAATTGTAAAATTGTAAAAAAAAAACGGTAATATTTTCTGGGTTTCAGCTAAAAGTTTTTAAAATTTTATGCTTTGAATAACAACATAAAAAAATACAGAATTTCAATAGATAAGAAAGAAGCTAACTAATGTTCTGTGAATAAATAATTAAGTCTATTTAAAAACTACATACTCCCGACGTTAAGGTTACTTTGCAGCAACCGTGATCACGGACAGACGAAATGAGAGAATTAGGTCTATATCGTACAAATATTTCACTAAAGCATGTTATAAAACGTATTTTTTTTTTTTTATTTAAAAAAACCTCAAAATGTTTATTTGTATACAACAAACTCAATCATTACAACATTAGAAAAGCGGTCGTGCTGAGACGTCGTGATTTGCACATTTCTATGAAACGACATCAAAGGAACAGAGTTCTGTTATAATATTGCATTCACATTATATCACATTAAATGTAGGAAACTCAGAGTAATATACAGCGGACCCATTTTATTTAATTACAATGTCACCAACAGTTCTGCAAATTACGTTTACTATAGCCTCATGATTATTTGAGACAACTCTTCTATCAATTTTAATATAATTAAATAGTTGTGCAAATTACGTTTACTATGCCTCATGATTATTTGAGACAACTCTTCTATCAATTTTAATATTAATAAAACCTTAACATTTTAAACATGATTAATTCAAGAACAATTATGTAATTAAATTATATAATAATACCGGAGGTCACGGAATTCACGAATGTCAAATGTCAAATTTTTCTGACACTTGTCATCTAAGTAAATGAAGCTGTCATTGTGACATACTTGTTAATTTTATTGACTCGTTATTCAAGGGAGTGTATTTGAACGTATTATTATATTTTCATAATTTTCGTTATCTATCTTTATTATATTACATAGTGAAAATTGTTGGCATTCTTGTATAAAACTTTGTGTTCAGTAATGTGTCTCATATTTTGGAATATTGAGACCTGTTATTATATATTATTTAAAAACTATTACACTTACAACAAAAACCTGCTTCTAATGACATCTCTAATTGTGAAAAACTTATAAATTGTACTTTTACTACAATATATTGCGTTTCTGCTTGACTTTATTTCATATTATACATATACCGTTTATTTTGAATGGTTTGTCTTTATATAGAAAAAAAATACATAATACTTAGCATTTCTACAACCTCACAGAACGTAAACGAAGCACTGACATTTTAAAGTTTCAATACAAATGTTGAAATTGAATAACTTCGTTGCACATCAGGCAGGATATAAATCGCACATACATATTATATATATAATGCCACAGCGTAAACTAATAGTAATAAAAAATAGTAAAATAAAAAATTCAAATTAATATATATTTATAAACTGTGGACTAATATAAACTAATGATATATCACAGCCGCATTCCGCGCTCCGAATCGTGATTTGAAATAACACATTAGGAATTATATTGTGTTTAAATATTTATGACTATCATAAACATAAATTATTTTATATATAACATCTTCTTTATATATCTTAGTATGTTCAAATTAACTTTAGTTTACTAGAACGTTATAAAAACAATGAAATATATTTTAATTTTCGTACATTAGTGGTTGTGGGAATTATCGGAACTGTAATGTAACAAGCATGATTTCGTTGCAATTGCCTGATATTCTCCATGAAAACGAAGATTTGCATTTACTTATAAAGGTTATACTGTGAGAGGCGAGCGTTTTGTTAACGAAATGGCAGACATATATACATAAGTCGAAAATATGTTGCAAAATATGTGGTAATTAATATACAGGGAAAACATTTTATTGTATTGTATTTATTTATATAAGTTATTATTTTACACCAATATATTTATACTCTCCAAAGTGTTACAGACAGAATGGAAGAGAAAAGCTAGTTGTTAATAGCCTAACAAATCCTTAATAAGCGAATACACGCAAAGTGGATAAGAGAAAGCATCATTAATATAAAGACCTTTGCCTTAGCCTCAGGGCATCTCATATGAACTCAAAGTCTAATAGAATGGCCGACAAAAATATATAATTAATTATGATAGTGAAACCTTCGTTTTGTAAAAAAATGTGATTGCCAGTCGCTTTACAAGTGATTTATGAGGTTTATTCCTACAGTAAAAGTCATTTAGTTAGTGTTGAGAAAATCTTATTTGCGTTAGTTTTCTGTATGTTTTGAGAATATAGGATATTTACAAATAATTTGACATCGGTATGTCTTCAACACAAGAGGATATACGTTTTAAAGAGAAAGTAAGATAGTCATTGAAGCGTTTTACTAACAATTCTATTGTTATTCTAAGACAAATTAGTCATGTCTGGTATTTCCTCGTCGCCAATCCTTCCCATGCAAGTGTTCTTACTGCAATTAACAAATGTAGGTAATGCGTTGTAACGGTTGTTCAGAGGTCTTCGATATTATGGCAACGATTTATATGATAAAATGCGATAGTATGTATATTTACGGTTAATGAAAGTGTTAATTTTTTTTATTTTCTTTTATTTTAGTTATTTGCAGATGCGTTGCCAGTTAAGGATGGCACTTGTGTGTTGTTCAATATAATTAAATATATTGTGGCAACCCTAGTGACATATCACGGCTAACATCCTCTGTATCAAACCGACTTGCCGAGTATTTGTGACAAGGCCTATCTTTGCGTATAACCTTTTGCCTCTAACCTGTTCGCTAACCGTATTGCCTTTTTATAGCTATTTTCTTGAACATTTTCTGTTCTTACCATAATTTATTGTTTTTCAAAGTATTAAAACCAATATCGAGATGGCCTTGAATGTATCTGTAACCCGGAAAATAGTTTCTTTAGTTTTAACATTAGCGTTACAAATGTATGAAACGTGATAATATTTTTAGCATTATATTCGACGCCAGTGTAAATTTCCGACAAAATTAAATTGGCCTTTGTACAGCAAAATACCTCGTCTTTTCAAAATTAGAAGATAAAAATCTAATTTATTTTATTGAAATTAAAATATTGAAATAAATTAGAAGACAGGTCCAATGGTTATATTTAAATCAAATCTATCCCACTTTCTATACATAATGAGGATTCACCGTCCTTGTATCAAGTGTATTTAAGATTTAAATCAAATCATCCATCTCCCTCGCTCCCCTCATCAAGGATACTCCATCCTTGTCATGGACCTTATTAATCTGGACATAGTTAATTACCATTAAGACATTACAACGTTGTGAATAGATAATCTTGTTTATTTATGTACAAAGATCCTCCATCTTAGCCGCTTTCCTGTTACGAGAAACGTTACTTATACTTTCTAATTATAATACACGAAAACGAGTTTCCAATAAATATGCATGTGGAATTATTAGATATGACCTTAGCTTCTATCAATAAATTATAAGATATCTTTCTAGAACAAGGGATTGCTGAGATTTTGTTAGAGTTTGTAATGAAATCAAACACTCGGAACGATTGCAAGGCGCTGTTGGTGTACGTTCATACGTGTTTTGAAATGATGACTCAAAATTTAGGGAAAACAGTTGCTTATGTAAGCATGGTATTCTTTAAAATGCGGAGTCGCCAACGTTTTACACCGAGACGACTCGCCAGTATTATATTTTTTTTAAAACGTATAAAATTTTTCTTGTCCCCGTAATGTAAGACCTGATTTAGATTTATAAAAGTATACCTCTGCGTTAGTCAATTCGTATGTTGGTCACTAATATTTGTGTTATAGGAACCGGTATGCCACAACCGTAAAAATTCCGCGACACTTTCACCAGAGTCGTTTTAAATTTCCGTAAAAAAAAAATCCATAAAAACTATTAGCAAGAAGTTGTTATAAAAAAACATCTTAAATTCTAATAATCGCGAAGCACAAAACCTCCGCCATGGTCATTTTTATGATATCGAAAGCAAGTACGTTCCCTTTTTTTTAAGCGTCACAAATCTTAGATGAATATTAACATTTCTTCACCAAAGATTAATTTTGGGACATTCACTTAGTTCCTGCGTTTTCTCTTTGCCCAATCTCGCCGTGGATACAGATAATAAAAGTAATCGCAACTAAATAGGTTTCTGCTACAAGTTATCTGGTTGATGTTCCAAAAGGGTAAATTAATTTTTGTATATATTTTTTATATACTTCATGTAATGTGTGCAATAAATACTTCTTGATTTAATTGGTTCTATATTATAATGAGGACATCCGTTGATAATAAAAACATAATGACGTCCTTGACATTCACTGTTGGGACCTAGAACAATTTTCTTGAGTCATACGAAAAACAGGATTCCACACATATTTGTATAATTATTTCATTTATAAAAGTTGTATATCAATAATATTCTTTTAAATATTACGATTTCTGTACCCCTCATCTCTCTCTCTGTCTCTTTCTTGACTACCTCTCCTCTCCCTCTGGAACAAGTAAATGAAAATTCTATATCACTTAACCGTATATACTCTTAAAGTGCGAAATTTTACACTTTTCCAAAAATCTAAAAGGGCATCAAAGAATTCGCTTATATGTAAATTTGACATCATCATGTTCTGGCTGCATCCGGGTTCGTTTAAAATATTTAACCTTCCTTAAACACGCGGCATTGAATACGAAATGTCAGCATTCATACACCTGCAGCGTTTTTACGAACAAAAAAGTTATATAAAACAAGAAACAAATGTGAACATAATTTTCAAGTTTTTAATCCTCTGAAAGAAAATCACTTAGATTCTATATTTTTGACTCCAAATAAGCACAAATCAGTATAAAAACACAAGAAGGAAAATATTCGAATATTCTTTAAGTATAAAAAACAAAATGGCGGTCACGCTAACATAGCATATAAATGGAGTAATTTCTGAAAAAAATATCTCTATTACTCATTTCGAATAACTGTTATTATGTAATTATTTGTCAAGTAATGTCATTTAAACTATAATTGTATGACTGGTTACATCTATTGGAACATAAACGACTGGGTATTATTTGAAAGCTTAGCAGAAATTTAACGCCATTACCAATACTTATGGGTGGCTTTAATATACGATAATTACGGGTAATCTCGCGTCCATGTTCACTTTTAATTTAAGCTCATTTGGGCTAACATATATTTAGCGACTCATTAATATATTTGAAGTAATTGTTTCCTGGAAAATATTACAGTAAAACGATTTGTACTAGCGCTATAACGGAGAAAGTAACTATGGCTCTCGATTAGTCTGTTAACTACTTACAGCTGAACCGCTAAACAAATATTCAGGATAGTTGGTATAAAAATAAATAACTTTGGAAACTGACATCTATAAACTACCCCTGTACATTTAAATTTTATCACAAAATTATAACGATTAATTTTTCATAAAATTTTTGTTAATATTGTCATGAATGTATATATTTTTTTTCTATATTGTACTTTGATTATCATTGATATATATATCTATATATTAAATAAAAAGTAAAATGGAATTTCATATGTCTAGTAAACGTAAAGTTAATTCCGATTTCTCAATCGATGACGATAGGAAATCATAAATTACATGTTATGTGGTAATCATTGATATCTCTACGATTAAACCCTCACGTCGCACAATTCGTCTTATTTTATGTTCGATTTTCCTAATCATTTGTCAATTATGTCCCATTATCTTCTCGTCTCAATAGAAATCGTATAAAACATTCATAATCATTCCATTGTCTATTAGTATTGGTATATTAAATAATAAATTCCTCACTTGCCTCTAGTATAAATGTTCGTGTTAATATTAGAAATGAAGGAACCAGTACCAAAAACCATAGTGGTTTTTATGATGTAACATAATTGACATAAAACCGGCACTAGTAATGAGGCCTTGTCAAAAACTTCAACTTTGACATTAACTTGCACAACACTAAGGAATGCGTGATTTTCTGACACATGCCAATAGTGATTTGGCTTGTGAATATCGACTATCGATAGTCTTTGAGTGACACGTTTTCATAAAACGGTTCGAAGTCGTCATACCGGATTAGGTAAAGTATCTTAGGTTGCTCGGTCACATGTGTTACGGTGATCTCCTTAAGCGTAAGTTATAACCTAATTTAGTACTGTTTAGGCTTGTACTGACTAGTTTAATTTTGTATTTAGCAACCGTTTAATGTTAGCCGTTTGGACGAGTAATGCGTGTAAAAAAGTTGTCAAATGTTCACGGTTTAAAAATTTCAACCACGTATTGAGAAATTTTAGAATGAAATATTTTATCTCATATAACGAAATAATTTGGTCAATCATTTTACGAAATATTCCTATACGTTTTACAATAAATAACACATGTATAATTAATTTTTACATTTTTTAAAATATTTATACATTGGTTGATTGCTTGTTGAGTAATCGTTTGGTCGCCTTTTATAGATGTGATTCGGATCACACTGCAGAAATGCTGTATACCCACCTTCTCGCGTTGATCGAACGTCCTGAGAACCAAAAGAAGTTTGCTGATATAGAGAAAAAACTTCAAATGCGAGGAGCATTACCAACCAAGAAACCTCCAGACTCGTCCCTTGGCAGCGAAGTTTCCAGGGAGTCTGACTCCGGAAGTACTGAAGATAGAAACGTTGCTAATCTATATGATAGCCTCGCTGCTGAGCTCAAACAGAAGTTGTCTACAGGTAAAAAGGGAATAGGTCAGTCGAATTTACTTATTTTATTTAGATTGATATATATATATAATATCTATGCTTTATTATTTCCTAAACATTCAACTGGGTATGAAGTGCTCAAATTTATTTATTATTTAAATTTGTTACTCAAGTTAAAATTAATTTCTTTATATATTATATATACATGCCAATATCTATTCAGGCAATTATTAAGAAAGCTTGATTACAAATAAGATAACGGAACAAAACCGATTAAATATTTATTAAATCGCTATAAACATTACTGATGCAACCTTCCAGGTAAAAGTCCTATCCTTCTTCCACCTCGAGATTATGACACGGTACATCGCCAGAAAGGCAACCTGAGTAATATAGACACGCGTCGCTGTCTAAACCAAAACATCGTAGGGATCAACGCACGTCGGAAGTTGGAATCCTCAGGCGGCAGTTCCGGGATTGGCAGCGATCTGGCTCCATCCCCCGAGAGGAACGAATACCCACGACATGACAATCACAGCACAAGCGGTAAGGATTCCTTGATCTCAAGTCATATATATTTATCATTTAATCTTCATATGCTATAACAAAATATATATTTATCATTTAATCTTCATATGCTATAACAAAATTCATCATTGTATGTGCTGTATACAGTATTCATTTAAAGTTTTACAAATCACAAATAGTGTTTATAATAGTTCCTTAACAAATGGGCATTACAAATTTTATTACAACACGAATAATAACTTAATTAGGACATAAATCAATTAACATTTGAAAATAATAATACCAATAAATGCTAATAAAACGAGGAAGCTGAGATGAAATAATTTTAAATTTATGTTAAATTAATAAATAAATGATACATAATTGAATTAAACGCCAATGACCCAGAAAATTTTATATATTGTAGGCAAAATTAAATTTTGTTTTTATGATTTCAAAAGTTTCGTTTTAACACTATCTGACCTACACTAACACATACAAGCTAATGCTGAATATTAAATATTGTGAAGTCAGTGATGAGATCACCGACGTATTTAATATTGTGTTAATCTTGACTTTAGATAAAATATGAGAAGCTTAAGAATCCGGAGATGATACGAGTCACGAAGACATTAACATTAAACGAATTGTAATACGTTTTAATGGTTCAGACGCGGTCGAATATTGTTATTATATATTATTATATATGCCTTGTAGAAGTATAATCGTTGTTCGTTTTATCGACCTAAAAGAATTGGATAAAAAAAAACTTGGGCATAAAATTTATATGTCCATCATCCCACACTCCAATGCATATTTGTCTTTCATTCGCACGAATTACGTTTTCTATGTACGCAGATATGGAATAAAATTAATTTAATAATTGTACTACATAGCAGATTAACCTGTTTGTCCAGATGAAATTATCTGAAGTAGAATTAAAAACAATTCTTATTCGAGACACGGTTATTAAATGCATCTGTCTAAGAACAATTTATTCCCTTTGTACGTAATGCAACCAGGTCTCGGTACATCGAGTAACTCTTCATCGCATAATTATCTTAATAATGCTTATTGAAAGGTGAGCTATAATTTGGCTGTGAATCAGCTAATGTATGCAAAACAAAAAGTCATTGTTAGAAAATTGTATACGCGTGACCTTCCTTGTCTTTTTTTTCTATGGTGTCCATGAATATTAACAAACGATTACAGACATCATTATTTGCTGATAAAAATTCAATTGTCTTATATTATTGTTTAAGAGATGAAAAATATTTAGTAATTTTTTAACTTCTTAAATGTGCTTCATCGTAACGTTAGAAATATTGTTATTTATTTTTTGTTAATAAGTTTTTGTATACACTGTTTGTTGTTTTCGGGTTACTTTCAATGGTATTTCGTTTTTATTCATAATGCTCCTTTCAATCCGATTCTAAATTAGACAACAGAAAACAAAGGTGGAGTTGGCCAAGATGTAAACAACATATCTTGTGTAAATTTACAAAAAAACCTTTTGCTGAAGTCATGAATTCTTCATTGTTGAAGTTCATTTTATTACAAATGAACTTAAGAGAGATCATTATTCTGTATGAATATAAAAAAGACCGCAGAATTAAAATATCGCTGAGGTATTTATTGATATAAAAAGAATGTCATTTCTTTAAAACAGTCCCGTTTCATGAGAATGTTTGTGATAAACTTGCTTAATAAATGGTAAAAGTAGTAAAGATTAGCGGAGAAAATATAAAACCCGGTTATATGTAAAAGTGAATTTTGACAATGGATTTTGTTCAGTTCTGAATAAATTATCGATATTCAAAGCAGGTCATTAGTCCAAGCGATTCCTTTAAATATATGTAGAAAAGTTATTCACCATATTAATAAATACATTTTTATTTTCAATAAATCGTTAATATTTATCATTACGAATTCTTTCACAGAAGAGGATTGGGCTGAGAGCACTGCTTATATGATGCATGAAGCTTTTGATGCTTCTCCTCGGCGAGCTTCACCTCCTCGTCGGATTTCACCTCCTCGTAGAGCTTCACCGATGCGTCGGACTTCACCTACTCGTCGCCCATCACCAACACGTCGGCCATCACCAACTCGTCGGACTTCTCCACCTCGTCGTGCACTCTCTCCTCGCTACGACAGATCTTATAATGATGATTTCAATGATCATTTCCGCGACCAACTGGCTCCCTTTCGCGATCAAACTTTTGAACGTCGTTTCCGTCATGAATCTCTGGAACGCGTTAACAAGGATAAAACAGATAAATTCGAAGAGGAACCTGTAAACTATCGACGCAGGTTCATTCCAGACACTAAACCTTCCAACCGTAGCATAGACAGAGTAGAGGATCGACGATTTGGCAAACTGCAGCGGGGGGCCAGCGAAGGTAGTCTAAAAGTAAATGATGTCACCCCTAAAGAAAGATTCAATGTGGCTAAAGAAAAGTTTATGAATCTAGAAAGGGAAAGGTTTAACAGGGAACTGGAAGCACACATGGCAATGAGACGCAGCATGCTAGAAAGAAACGGTCGCTCGACTTCTTCTCCAGAGGAAGAAATTAGGGATGAGCGTCCAGAGCGTCACAGAGAATCTGGTGCTCGCAGAGAAAACGATCGCTCTCATAGAGACTTGGATCGTTCACATAGAGAACCAGAACGACGCAAAGAAGAGAGAGTGCGTGACTTGGGAACAACCGATTTAGGTCATAGAGAAATAGAAAGACTACCTCGTGTTGGACGAAAACGTGATGAAGTCAAGAGGTACGAGTATGGGACAGAAGATTATTTGAACAGAAGCGAACCAAAAGCACATAGGGATGAATACGATCGGTATAGAGAGAGGAGAGAATTAGACCGCCGTATTGACGAAGACGAGGTTATTGAGCCAGTCATTGAAGAGAGAAAGAGAGATTGGACTGACCGACAAAGAGCGTTCAGTCGTTCCCGTTTGTTGGATGAACAGCGGCAGTCCTACGCCGAAGGAGACAGGGATAGGTTCTTCGACAGGGATTACAGAGATTTCCGTGATTTAGCCGAAAGACAACCAGCGAAGTTCAGACACAGCTACGCTGAACCTATACCTCGAGGCAGGCTCGGTACTGTCAGACCTTATTAATGCCATAGTAGAAATATAGAAGACATCACCTGTTAAAGCATGTTGTGACGATGATTATATTGTAATCAAAAAACGTATAGTTTCACATAAGATCAATATTGTGTTATTAATTAATTATTATTTGTCATTCATTGGCACGTCATTGTCATCGGTTTTTGTGTAACATTGTAAATAATTTTGTGAGAGTTCTTGTATTACTTTATTATTATCAATCCGTTATATGATAAATGAAATTATATTGTATAGCTAGTCTTCTTAAAGTTATATACATATAATATATATTCATTTATAGATAATTATTTTATGCAATTTGACTTTAACTATTGTTAAAAATAATAAGAATAATGCAAGCAAATGCAGCATCTACGTGACGTTTTATATTACAATACGGCTATGTATTTGCTTTTAGTTATCTTATTAAACCTCATATATAATCCACAAATACACTAACAAATTAATTGAAACTATAAAAACTCCATAGATTTTGACGAATCAAATAAAGACTAATTTCAAATTGCATATCATCGTTTTTATCATGTATCTAATTATGTATAATGAATTAAAAGATAAAAAAAGAGAAAATGAATTTTATATACTGTTTGAATACCACTGTGTTATGTAAAAGAAACCTTTTATTTTTAAAAAATAATTATTAATACTCATATAACGTCACATATAATATTTGTAAATATAAATTATAATAACATGTGTAAGGGAATATAACATAACAATTATATGAACAGACGATTTAATGAACAAAATATATATAAAGCGAATAAATTGTTTCTTTTGCATTTTATTTTGTTAGTTCGGAACAATTATTAGTTTAAGTGATTATTGGAAACGTTAAGACATGGCTTCTGACCAGTGTACTTGTATTGTAGAGATGTAACGTAACTGACAATGTATCTTTGAAGTGTTAATAAATGTTTATTGATTATGTTGTGTTTCTATTATATTGTTCGGAAATAGCATTAAAAATTTATGAAAATTTTAATCATTCAAGTATTTATTTATTCTGTCTTAGAATATTTTAACATAGTAGAATATCTCAATGTACCTTAAATTATAAGTCATTGTTAAATGGATTTGTCATTAACAATGGTTAGACATCTTGGGTGGGAAAAAAGAGACGAAACCTCTTAGCTCGAGAGCTGGATTCACCGTGCGGGTGCCGGGTCCATCGCGTTCAACAGTGCCTGGGACTTGCGACCCAGGTGTAGTTTAAGGGGCCCTTAAAAAGGTACTAATTGCTTTTGTAAAAGGCAAAAATCATTACACATTTAGAATTAAATCTACAATTCTGAACACCTCAAGTCTAGTGCATCCTCCTTCGAACCGACAACAGACTATGCATTATTTTTTGGCACGCCATAATCATTAAAAATCTAAATATATACTATAATTTTAATCAATAAATTCCATTCATTCATTCGTTAATTCATCAAGTTCTTTAAAAAGCTAGTATATTACCGTGACCTTAAACCTTGGATGTCCAAAACCGAATGAAATAGAAACAGATTTTCGAATTTTTGTTTAAGAAAAATTTGAGTGCTTCTAGTTGTATTTTATTACAACTGACTATAAACAAAAATATATGACATTATTATGTGGTAAATAATTTAGCTCTTTTATACGTGATTTTTAATATCACTGATACCCTTACCAAGTCGTTCTGACGAAATGAGAATATAGCAAACTTCAATTTCCTTTCTCCCCTTTCAGTCCAAGATGAACGTTCAATTGTTTTTTTTTTTGCGATTTTATATTCATCTCTCTATTTATAAGAAAGATCCAAGGTATTGGAGTCTTAAAGGACTATTATAGAAAAGTACTGGACGCTTATAAGAAATAAATGTATACTAGCTTTTACAGGCGACCTCGTCTGAGTCAATTTCGGAATTAGAATTATAGCTATAGCTGACTGGGCAAAATCTGATGCGTCTTAAAGGTAGTAAATGAGATTTAAGTAAATTTTTATAATTTTTTCGTATAACGGGATGAAAAATACCCTATGTTCGTCACCTGGTTCTAAAGTAATTTCCCACTAATGTCCACCCAAATCGGTACAGACGTTCTTGTGTTAAAAATTCTGTAACTAGAACGACTTTCTCTTATATTTACCAACATATTCGAAAGCGAAGGTGAATAAAAGGCTTTAATATTATTTGAGATTTATTTACACATTTCGTATTGCACTGAAAACTTTATTGAAAAATATTGCACAATCATTAACGTAAAACAACTAATACAAAGAAAGAGGGGAAAAAAGCAATACATCCCGATAGCTTCGAGCATTGCCTATGCATGAACGTTATTTTTCATCAATAAATAACTAAATACATAGTACATATAACTATAACTATACCTAATAAATTCTCCTTATTTTTACGAATAAGGTGGTATACATGTTGAGGTAATGCAAATATATAATTCAGTAGACTCGCTAAATATGCTTTGTGTTTTGTTTTGCTATCACGAAAATTCATGTCCGCAGATCTTCAGTGATGGCTTTGTATTGATATATCGTAAGATAGAATTAATAATGATTTTTTTTAAATAAAACAAAAGGAAGATAAAGGATTTATTATCAACCACGATTACTATATAAAAGTGGTGGGATCTATGGGAAGTAGCCCAAAGTGTCCTCCAAGCTGGCGTTCCTGCTTAGAGGGCGATGGTCGAACATTTTGGCTAATGGTACGTGGGGGGACAGCGGCGGCGGCTTAGGCCTTCGCCCCCCGGCTAGGGAGCGCACGTCGGTCCGCTGCGAGAGCCTCACGTCCGCGAACAGGGCCGCCATCTCTGCTGACTTCTTGACGCTCAAAGCGTCTTGAGAACCGGCGCCTGTACTACGGACTGGAAATATAATTTTAATAATATAGTACACGGGCGGATAGTATGTGACTTAAAAAACAGAAGGAGTTTTTGATCAGATATTTGTAAAATATATTTGATTATCTTAAATATATGTACGTGAGTGCGTGTGTGTGCGTGTGTGTATGTTCGTGTGTATGTATGTGTACGCACCGGTGAGTCGGTGCATGTTCCTCGCTCGCGCGTCTCTCTTGTTCTGTAACAGCAGCTCATAGTCCAGTGCGACGCTGTCCGAGCTGCGAGCGCGTCTACGACGATAAGACGCGCCGGACCTTTACCATAACGATACATACTTAGTACTTGTCATTTGTTATACTGCTCTAGGTGTATAGAAGCATGGGATTATGGATGTAAAAATTTCATTGTCTAAAAACTACTTAGTATCATATAAGAATTAATAATTTTATATTTCATAAGTGACAATAGAAATTATCAGTTATGATATATAAAATTACTTTGTTCATTGCTTACTTAATTGCTTAGCACGAGTTTTCATCGATATACTTAAACGTTACCCGTTTCTTGTTCACTAGCTTAGGTCGATACAATAAGTTCCGAACTGCTAACGCTCCGTAAGAAGTGATGATACAGACTTAGGGTAGGCGAGCTGGCGTTTTCTTACCTGCTTCTACTTCTTCCTTCGTAATCCTCGTAGCTCCTCTTCATCTTATCATAGGACTTCGGTTTGAGATATTCCGAGCTCTGTGCATCCGGCACAGTCTTTCTCGGTCCTGTGCAGTAACACTTGTTGCTGTCAGCGCAACTCTCAGAGTCACAGGAACAGTAACTGAAATCTCCTGAATACATTTCTCTGCAAATAAAAATTAAATTATCATCATTGAAATACTTTTTCAGATTATCCTTTAACACTAAGATTAGACATCAAAAAATTAAAAGAGGTTAGTTTTGTATGGAATTAAATTTGTAGTAGACACAGTTTTATTTTTACAATATCACCATATAATTTTATCAGATAAAATTTCATCATAGCACTCTAATACTTAAAATTGTTTTAAGAGTAAAGAATATCTTAATTTTTAATAATTGATATCGGATGTTAAGAAAAAAAAACAGCAAGATGGTTGGTTACACGTAGCCGTAATTAAGTGTAGAATTATGTTTTGATAACCTAATAAATGACTATTGCAATAGAAGCTTACACTTTAAATAAATCAAAACTTTATTTAAATAACATGAGCTGTATTAAAAAAAAAATTCTCAACAAAGAAATGTCTTGATTTATTGTTTTAGTCATATTCATTAAAACGTGGAAATAATTGCTTCCAGAGAAGAAAATATAAATATTATTTAAGGCCTGAAAATCAACATCCGCTTGGAGTCATTGTTCTTTTAGGACTCAGAACCTTATATTAATTTTATATGAAATTAAATTTACTAAACAACATACTTTTTAAACTTTAAAGCATATATTCAAAATGTGTCGCAGTTTATCAATACAGCGAAAGACTCAAAGTAAACTATTTGTATGCAGTCTACAATTAGAGATGTAATACTAGGACCATTTTTCTTACGCAAAATGGTTCCTCATTATTGGGTTCATTTACATTTTCGATATGTTGAAAATGACCAACAATACAGAAGCATTCATCAGTGTATGCAAAGTCGTTTGTAGCCAAGTTCGTTCCTTAGGAGGTTCATTGAAACTTTTATAATTGTTAAAACGATACATACTATCATAAGATCAATCCACCTAAACACTTGATTTCAATATAATGAAACTTAGTAGTTTAAACGGTGCTAAGTATATTAAAGATTTTATCTTATGAATAAAATTCTCTATGGAAGTCTAAAGTAAAATACAGTTTAATTTCACGTTTATAGTTAATAACTTTATTAGTATTTTTAAGTCGTCTTAACATTGAGTTTAAAATGTCGTCACTCCGATGTTGGCTAACCTGATTCAGGCTAAATCATTGCAAAAAATTTCAATAACAATCAGCTAGAGATGAGTGCATTAAAATTAATTCGCAATATTTGATACCAATGATTACGAGATGAAATGAAACGGTCTCACGAATTATAATTATCAAATATATGAAGATTATAATAAAATTGCAACTTAAATATCATTTTAGATTTCGTCATACCGTTCCAGTAAATTCAAATCATTACCAAATAATAAAAAAACAAAACTATTATAAATAACGAAATAAAAGACTCGATATTAGAACGTGTTAATTTGGCAATTAACTTGTTTCAAACGTGATGAAAGTTCCTTGAGAAATTTTTATACTTGAGTTTCTAACAATTATATAAACGATTGTTCCATCAATAAATCCTTAGTTTTATAATGTTTATGTGTCAATTAATAATTCGAAAGGATGTCAGTTAGTCGACTCGGTCCGCGCTGTGTTTAATTGCATTGCTTTCCTGCAATACATCTCAGAACGCTTCCGTAATTATTATTTATAGCCACTATTTACTAGAAACCGAATTTCATCTCCGTATGATAAATGCGTTCTGAAATCTCGTTTCGATATTTATTATACAATTAACATGAACACGTTTAGTAACAAAAAAAAAAAAAAGAAATATATTGCTCATATATATATTTTTTTGTTCGATCTGTAAATTTATAAGGAAATAGTAAATTTTTAAAATTCAAATGAAACTAATATTTTTCGGATGAACTACGCGTGATTTATTTTTGTAAAAAACTACATACTCCCGACGTTTCGGTTGCTTTTCAGTAACCGTGATCACTGGCAGACGAGATGTTTTTAAAATTTACCACAAAAAAAAAAAAAGAATCACTTGAGGGGAGTGAAAGTTGCGTTATTAATTCATAATGTATGAGGAACATGTGAAATCAATCTGGCGACGATCAACAGCTAATTGTCGGCAGTGGATTAAATGAACTAATTTATTATAGCGTTAAATTTATTATAAAGGAAAATAAATTCATAGTGCATTGTAGTAAATTGGTTTTGTTACTCACGGAGCGTCCCGAGCTGGGTGTTATGCTCTAATAAGAAGCGCGTTTCATTTCTATCTAATTAGGAAATACTAATTTGAACCTTATTTACTTAATTAATTGGTCTATTTTCATCTACGAGTTGCAGTGATGTATTATTTTTTTTTTCAATTTAAAGTATACCAAAAGATGCGTCCGTTTAACTGCGCGAGTTATGAAAGCTGGTAAATTATAATAATATATTGTTAAAAATGAATTCTTACTGGACGTCATTGAAATACAACTGGAACATCTCGCTGATATTATAAGTAACTTAGCTGGCTCGTTTGTTACAAAATGCGAACGAAAGGAAATATTGTACGAAGATTCGGAAAGAAAATTTTACGCAATTGATAGTTTTATATATATTTTTATAATGTCTGTGGTGTATAAGATTTGTGGTACAGAAGAAATTATTGGTCTCAAAAATATCCCTAGAAGATCCGGCACAAAGTTCAAATGAAAACAAATGAATATTACTAACTAACCAATATAATAAATAAAATGATTAGTATTGAGACTAAAATGTACACAATTATGGTAATTTATTACAAAGTAGAGACAGTTGTGAAACAAAAAAACGTAGAGAGATAACCTTTGAAAATGTGAAAGTTTTAAGGCCCAATAAATTTGCACAAATATTTCATTTTAAACATCAAATCTCGTTTGAAAGCACGACAAGTGTTATTGTTATCTTCTTAACAGCCCATCAAGATCGTTTAAAACATAAAAGAAAGTTGTACTAAAATCGGATTTCTTTTCTTTTTTTTTTTTTTTATGTTACTTTTATTCTATTAATTACATTGTGTACTTTAGAGGCAAATGTTTCCTGCAAAAGAATCGCTATGGAAATTAGAGCTGATAAGATCGTACGATATAATCTTATCTCAAGTTTAATTCACCGGTCAATAAGGCTCTCTACATAGAGCTTTATGTAGAATTTTAAATGCAAGTTTGTTTTTATAAACATTAAACAATATGTAACAGAAAAACATACATGCATATGTGTTGCTATGACTGTGTGTATACTCACTTGGAACATTCCTTGCAGTTCTTCCCCAGCAACTTGGCTTTGGCGGAATCTTTCCCGTTGTCCACTGAGCAGTAGCATTTCGGCTTACAATCTTTCAGCGAGCAGTAGCACCTATCGACACAGCTCTCGGACTCGCATTCGGAGCACGACACGTAACCGCTGGAGCTGTTCCTGTTCTGACAGCCGAGTCTGTTGCTGAGCGTCAGAAAGTCCGAGTCCTCGGAGGTGGACGTCCGCTCGCCTCTGGTCTTCCCGTTCCTTTTGGACACGTGGACGGATTTGTCCGAACGCTTCGTGTTCCTCTTCCTCATCGTTTGTCGTTTCGGTGCAGGAAACTCCGGCTCCTTCGGCCTGAACTGCCGCATGTCGTAACTCGTCGTCGAGACCGAGCTCTCGGAAACGGGTTCTTTGTTACTTTGTAAATGTACGTCGGAGCCGTTTTGCTTTTTTCTCTCTTTCTTCCTGAATTCTTTGCCGAATGGCAATCTGAACACCATGCGGAGACCTCTGGCGCTTTTGAAAATCTTCTTTCCTTTACTCTGGAAGGAACTGTTCCTGCGGAGTATCTTTTTCTTCTGTTTCTTCATGATAGCCTTACTGTGTTGGAATATTTCGTCTTTAGTCAGGGTGACGGCTAATTTCAGAAGAAATTCTTTATAGATCGGTTTCAGATCATTAAAAGACATCCCGTCCGGATCTATTATGACATTCAAAATTTCATCCATAGAATGTAAATTCTCTTGAACTTTGAATTCGTTGAATAATTCGTTAAAACCCAACGGCGACCCGCCGCCCTTTTTGCCGTTGTTTCTGAAATAATATTGTCATATATTAACTCATAGATCGTAAGAAGTCAACGAAATGAAGATATCTTTTAAAAAAATGCATCACTATTATAAGAGTGGCTGTAGGAATGTAGCGGACGCGGTTGCATTAACACAATTACTCGCCGGAGGCACGCGAGATGTAACCACTCCGGTAAACATGCTGTATTCAATCTCGTTAGTAAAGTTATTTTTAGACACTGTTTCTTATAATGATAACTTTAACAATTAATAAGCAACGAATTTATGCACATACCTCTGTCCGATTGATTTATATCTCGTCAGTCCGCCGGCATTTAAGAAGCTGCCGGACCGTGGTATGGCGACTTTTGTCAATATGTCGCCGGATTCGCTGAGCGACTTCCGCCCACTTTGACTTCTTCTCAAAGGCTCTTTGGGATGATCGGACGTGGTGTTGGGATGCGGCTTAGAAGGTACCGGCGGCGGTAGAGTCGGTGGTCTCTGTATGCTCTTCCTCCTCTCTAACTCTCTGAACAGTTCAATCTTTTCAGATATCTTAGTTTTAACCGAGGACTCACTGCTGCTGTGAGTATTCTGCGCCAGCATCGGCATCATATTGAGCGAATCTTTAGTGGACTTTTTAGACTCATGAGTTTCACTGCCACTTGTATCATTATGCTTTATTAAATCTAATTTCGCTTTCACTTCTTCAACAGTAATTCGTTTCGCTTCCAACGGTGGAACACACGGTGCTAGATGAGGTAAGTTTTCTGTAACATTTCTCGTCCTTTCTAATTTCGGTTTATCCGTGAAGGATTCGCTCGCTGAGAAGCCATCAGCTCTATCGCTGTCTCCACTGAGCGAAGATGTGCTACGTTTCTTTCTCGGTGGTCTGACGGGGATGTCGTTAGCTGGTATGCTGCTTGTAACACTCATACAAGTGACCCCGTTCCTGTTCTTCAGCTTCTTCGTATCGGAATGACCTTGCCGACTCATATGTGACATAAGTGATTTGTATAACGTCGCCGCTATAACTATAGCGTCCTCAGTCGTTTGACATACAAACCCATGACACTCAAGTTGTTTCGCAACGCCTATCTTCCTCATCACAACAGCGAAAAGAGGCGAGTGAGAATTTTCGTTGTGGGAGAGGATATATTTCTTTTCGGATGAATCTAATAGTTTGAACAAAGCGTGACGGTCAATATTATCTGGATCCGTTATTAATGGGACAAACGCGTAACTTAAATCGTTTTGATCCTTTTCATCGGGCTGGACAATGAATTTAACAGCTGACCAGACGGCTATCGTAGGAAATGGATTCAGCTGTTCCAAATCACCCTTCTCGCCCTTATATCTGACTTTAAGACCGCTTTTAGATATTTCAAGTCGACCTGTAAAAGTACTTTTCTGTCTCGTATTTCTTTTGTAAGCGAAATATAGATCTCTGAGTGGACCTTGCAAGCCGGACAGGCTGGTGACTTTGCTCTGTAATGGCGTTGATCCCAAATACTGCACGCTGAACACGTGCACGCCTATATTCTCAGCCGATAATCTTGACTCACCGGCCATATCAGCAAACATTCTTTCTATTCGATCCTGAACAGTATTGTTGATCTTTTTTATTTTTTTCTGACAGTAGTTACTCTCATCTTCGAATATTGTTGTTCTGCTGTCATGTGTTAGGCTAACCTGTTTATTATAAGTGAAATTACTGAATCATAGTCTGTAGATCGATTATTCATATTAAAGCTATATCCACAATAACCTACCTTGCTATCGCGCCTGGCTACATCCGCGTATTGTATGCTGTTTATTGAGCGCGTGTCATCAAATAGGGCGTCGATCTTCTGTTTGTACGACAATGAAGAGACGCTCGGGGCACGTGGTCTCTCATCCTGAGCTCCCAAATGGAATCCCCCCAAGGAAGAGCTCTCGTTGTCACCCGTTACCATCTTGAAATAAATACAATATGTACGCATTTATATATCCCTACGATAAAAAAAATAAACTGTTCCTTTAAAACCAACAGTCCGTTACATAAATAAACATGTCTCAACTACATTAACGTGTATTTAAAATATCTCATATGCCGAATACAATATAATTTCTCCTAGATCAGAGCCTCAAACTGAGAAAGTGAAACTTATTTTTAACATGACGAAACCGGAAATTGTTTTAAATGTATTATTTTCATTTATGCTCATTACATACAACATCTTGACATCGGAATTAATTAACACATTTTATGCATAGCCATAACAATTCCAAATATTTTAACGTTAATTAAAAAAACCATATGAATAAACAATCGCTGCGGCACTTGAATATTTAAAGATCGTATTTTAATTGCAATAGTATTTCGTCATTATATTATATATATATATAAATATATATAATATATTATGTATAACATTATGTACATTGTAAAGCTGTAAATATAGCGTGTATGAACGCTAGCATTCATCATAGCGAATATGATAAATAACTTGTGATACCATTTGATAGAATGATATCGAATTTTTAGCATGTCTGATGTAGCGCGTGCTAAACGGTACACGCAAGATAACTATGCACGCTGCATAGGTAATAACGCCTTAAAAATTATTAGTAGCAAAAAATGCATTGCATTAAGTAATAAATGCACTTCCTGGCAGTTATTACTATATTTATATAACATGTAATGTGTTCTATTTATTGAATTACCTATGAACGAAACTGACTTCCACCTGACCGAACCAAATGGAGAGTTATGTGTCTAGCTACGTCCGTGTTTGTGTTTTGTGTGTGCTTGTGTGTTAATGCTCAGTAGTAACTGACGATATGTAACCGATTTCGCGGATTATAAAGCTAGATAAGTCTTTGCAGCGCATGTGTGTAATGGAACAATAAAAATGTATACACAAAAAGAAAAAAATTAAATTCGCACACATCATTAACAAGTCAACGAGTTAAAATTAATTCGCATAAAACATAAATGTACGACATGAAAGAATTATTAAGAATATATACATGATTGTTTTATAAGAATAATTTTTTTATAATTCCTTGTAACTAACCTCGGTAATCATGGTTGGGCCCCCGGCCCAAGATTTGTTAGCATAACGACACAATCGAAAACCTTGTTCCGTCCTGAAATAATAATACTCAAATAAATATTAGTGCAGATAAGAAAAACAAATGATTATTTACATGTACAAAGGTTTGGGTCAAATTACTTAAACAATACATTTGATTATATATAAAGAGAGCAGTTTTATTTTCGTATATTATATATTTTATTATAATGTCGACACTTCAGCATCCTACATTATCGTCTTATACTTTATGTCATGCAGAAGATAATAAATGCTTATGTATTAGATATTATTCTTCTTAATAATATAAAATAAAACAATCAATGATTATCACAAGAGAATATAAAAACAGGTTTATGGTTTAAAAAATTCTATCAGTCCTTAGAATATATACTTATCAAAATGTATTGGACTTTTTTTTATATATCAATACTATCACACTTGCAACACCAACACGTCTTTCACGATGAAATATGCCGTGAAGCGTTTGGAACTATTAATAGAATTTTAATTCTTATAGCTATTAAACAGAAGTGTACTTTGCAACATAAAAGCATGTGTGAATTTAGTAGAAAGTTTGTATTTAATAAAAGATGAGGTTAGAAACATATGCATATTAGTATGCAGCTCATAAATAGCCCGTTATGTAGAAATATTCAGCTGTTACCAACGGCTGGTTCTGAACGTTTGAGCGTAGTTTGCATTGTTACACCAAGGTAATATAATACCTAGTATACATGCTACCTATTGTTCATATATTTACAGCTACTTTCTAGACTGTTGAATTTGTTCAAATATTCATAAGCACATGTCCTGCATATATTATATATAAGCTTCATTTGAACAGTTGAACAGTTACAAAACTACGTAATACCTTTGTATGGCATATTATATATATAACGTCAAAATGGACTCCTCAGTCGAAAGTTTCGAAACTAAGTTGACAGTTGACGTATATTTTTTTAATGGAATACAATGAAACACCGAACTAACATTTTTTTTTAAATTTTAAACCAAAAAATAATAATTTTGGAGTAATTATCAGTATGTATATAACAGTAATCTGTTAATAAAAAAAAACAATGTTTTTATATGACAGTGTTATCAATAGTGAGATATAATTCCATGCATAGTCTTTTACTGCTGTTTAAGAATTAATGTCACAGTTGTGAGTATGATTTATCTAAAGATTTTAATGAGGTTAAAAATAAACCGTTTTAATCTAAATAAATTTTAATCAAATGATTCGTTAATTATTTATATAAATCACCTCATTATCTTAGTCAGTATACTAATATGTGATTATCGAACAAAAAACATTGAGCATCTAGCGCAGATATATCTATTAAGCGATGTAGGAAATTTTCTTTCGAGCTCCGAACGCTTAACACAAGTTTGCGCGGTAACGTGTAGTTTAGTGACATACTAATCGTTTCAAGTTAGTAACTCAATAAACGACGTTAGATGTGCGAAAATTTATGAATGAAAACGGTTAACGCTAAGTAGTATTACGATCCAAACTTTCTGCAAAGTTACAAAGTTTTAACCTACTCGTTACATATATTTTTTATTTAGAGCCTTTTTTATACCGTCTAAATATTGTGAAACTTGTATCGGAAGATTACTTCCAGCAGAGAAAATTTATACTGAAAGACACAAATCTTATTCTATTAAAATATTATTTAATTAAAAGGACCTTCGACTACATATAATCTTAAAAAAAAAATATTCAACGTTCTCGATCAATCACAACAGTTTTACGACAACACTAGTTCAAATAAAAATTATTTCAAACTACACTTCCTACAGGCCATACATCAGATAGTATTAACATGATGATTTTCTTAAGCAAATACAGCGCGTCATTTCTAACCCGTTTAAATACATTAAACAATAATCAAACGTCACTTCTAACACATTCAGAACATTTGAAATTTAAATGTTCGGTCGTTAAGGTTTCCCTCTCCGTAAGTATAAACATGCTTGAACATTTCAAGAGCTTTCCTCTTAAATTCCTGCATCGTAAATTTACTAAATTTCCTACCGAATTGCCCGGTTACTGTGTGTTGTACTTTCAAATAAAGCCAATGACACTTTATCCTCGTTATTACTTTAGCACAAATAAATTAACATCACTGATATTTTATATAAAAGATACTTCTTGTTATATCCATCATGTAGCTATAATACTTAGTGCCTAGTATAGACCTGTAATTTAAACAAAATGAATTGTCTCCATCCTCTCAAACTCTACGTCCAATTAAATATCACGCTAAATTAATGTCGATCAAACGAAATGAAATAAAATAAACAAAATTTCAAACTTGTATCAAATTTCGTCATAAACGCATTCTCTTTTCAGATGAATATAGAAAAACATTTCGTCAATTATCATGTGGCGACTCAGATAGAAGTGACATTTAATTTCTCAAGTTTTAATAATATTTCTGTTTAAAAGTCATAATTTACATTTAAAAGAAGGCCATACGAAAAATTATTTTTAATGGATTGTCTTAAAGAATTGAGTAACAATTTTTATTTATGTTCTATTAAAGAAATAATCGTGAATTAGTCGTTTGTATCGAGATGTACGCAATCATTGTAGAGATAACGTTAAGTTGGTTACGTAAACTACTTTGAACATGTATTGAAGGAACGAACGATTATCACCCGTGAATAAATTTACTCTTTTATATATCTATATATATATGGTTTAATTCATTAAAGTTCCTAGATACTAGTGAAATTCATACACTTATTTAGCATTAAATATAAGTTAAGCTAATACTTAAATGATTATCAGAAAGAGACGTGTATTATAATGTATTCATATTTATCTCCGATTAGTACTTTTGTTCTACCCCTCAAGTTTGTAAGCGAGGAAAGACAAAACTTACAATTACTTAAAGTAATCTAAGGAAACGCAAAAGATTTCCTCAAAGCAGTTTCATGCAAAAAGGACATTCTTAGCGAAATTGCCCGAAAGCATTGAAGCATAATAAACTTTGAAAAGCTCACAACACCTGTTAAGTGAAATTGAAGTTAAGTAACAGTCAATGTAGAAACGACCTATCCTTATTCATCTCCATGTTACACCGTAACTCGTAAATATTATTTTTATATTTTCTAAGAATATTAAGTTATGAACAACATACAATGTCGGTGTAAACGAAGCTCTGACTTTATTACAGTATGTATATAAACAGTTAATTACCGTATAACAACAGTTATTCCAATTACTTATTAAGAACCGTTTATTTAAATTATTTACAACTTAGTAAAATAATTCAAATAAGCCGTTCTGTTCCATAAATAAATATTTACAGCCGATTTAATGTACGGCTATTGGATTTCTTGTT
The DNA here is from genome assembly GCF_018135715.1 of Danaus plexippus. Lineage (NCBI taxonomy): Eukaryota > Metazoa > Arthropoda > Insecta > Lepidoptera > Nymphalidae > Danaus > Danaus plexippus. The sequence goes on from NC_083559.1 coordinate 14,108,650, forward strand.
TACATGAAAAAAAGCAAAGTGACTTTGTTCTTTTAAATTTCATTATAGACAGATTTTTTTTTAAGGAACTTTATGTTATGTTGTGCCACTGATATTATCAAGTAAGAAAATCTTTCATTACGCTTCGTACACACTTAACGCTATAAAATATAAATAATACTACTTATAGTACATTCACAACTTATCTAGAGATGTTTTATGTTACACTTAAATTTACTATCGCGTCTCTCCTTATCTTTAGATCATGTCTTTACCTTCACTCGAAGAGAGGTTCATACAAACAAATTTAAATTCTTTGTTTCTCTCTAAACTATTCATGCATATTACTTTTGTATGAAATAAAAGTTTTATTATTATCATTTCTCCAATCACCAGACTGTTACAGGATTAACTATTATATATTAATTTTGTTGTCGTATTAAATGTTGCAGGATGTTGAGGCTTCATTAATTCAAACGTATCTTGCTTGTAACTAGATGAGTCTCACTAATAAGAATCTTGTGTTCTAAATATGAATTCCGCTACCGTGACCGTGTTTTATAGCATCGAATTCAATCAAAAGATTACATTGGATATATCATAACGGTTGCAGCCGCAAGCCACGGTTACAGTTAAAGTCTTACCCTACTTCACTTTGATTCGTATCACGGAATTAAGCTCACGTGTCGCGCAATATTTAACGCATAAAATCTTACGGATTATTCCATTTTTATAATATTTTTTTTAGAACGTTTCTACTATAACCATAAATTATTACGGCTTTTTAAAGACGTACTTATATTTTTCTTGCATTATACTGTTAAATCTAACGAGTATTTGGGAATGTATGTCAAGAGGCCATTACAGATATGTTAAAAAATATCTTACTATAATTGAAACTTATTGGTTATTTTTTTATTATGTAATAAATATCACATTTTTTTTTTTGTTAGAAGCTTTTATGTAAATGTAAGGGAAAGTTGTCAAACATTTTGTCTCAATTATCATATTAATGGGATTTTTATGATAAGGAGACTTGTTGAGAATTTTGTTGATACATCAAAGTCGTGCATTGAAAGTAAAACTTTCGTTGTATTGAAAATAGAGTACGGTTCTAAATCAAAAGGCAATATAACTCCCGCAAGTCGTAAATTTAAATGTCAGTTGGAATTGATTAGACTTACCTCGTTCTAGACGATACCAACGTAATCTCAGTAAAGATCAAAATGTCGAACAAAACTTTGAGATCAACGTTTGAACATTTCAATATCTACACACCCAAGACACAGACGATTCAATTTAGTTAATGAAAAAAAAAAAACAATGGTAAATAAAATAAAAATCCAAAAAAAAAATTCAAACAACTGACATTTTGCAATGAAAGGTTTTAGATTTTAGATTAAGCCTAACTAAATGCAGTTTTTCAATGCTAGCTCATACAATAGTTAAAAATTAATTGGCGTATTTTATAAATAATGTTCAATGACATTCACGTTTGACTTAATATCAACTGTTGGTATTGCGGTCAAAACTCGCAATCTGTCCTAAAACTAGTTAACACAAAGAAGTGAATATTGACGAGTTTTCTCGAACACGGTGGAGTTAGCGCTTTCACTGTTACCAGCTGTCTACGCAAAGTCGCTTCTATCCAATATTTTAATTTAATAAAATTAACGAACGAACTGACATCGGATACACGTGTGACTTAACTCTGCTACAGATTAAAAAAAAACTTTTTTAATCAATTTAAATTTAGAACACATGTTCGTAAATATTAAGTCCAGTTTAAATGCATCTATACTCGGATGCATCACTAGCGTTTATAATTTGTATTTTTTGTTTTGCAATAACCTCATTTAATATTATCATAAAATAAACCTATAATAATATTTAAAAAAAAACGACATCAAATTAAACCAAAAAGGTTATATCTTTCAAAATAAGTATATTAACATACATTTTCAAGTCACTCCTTCTATTTTATTTTCTTATCGAAATAAAAAAGGACGTCACATTAAAAATAAAGTAAAATCGGTGACCGTTATAAAAAAATATTACCAGCAAAATAAGCTCAAATGAAACGCAACACAGTAGAAGAGCTGTCTGGATCTCCACTTAACCATTAATATGCATATCAAAAGGTGTAATTAATTTCTTGTAACCGCTGGGGACGGTAATACAAATCACGCCTTATTATATTCTGTACCGTGCACTGCTTGATACCCGCTATATATCATTACTTTAATATAACATGACGTTTAATGCGGTTAAGAAATGTTACCGGTTAAGTTAAACTGTTAGTTAAGCATCGATGACGGAAATTAGACAGCCTTAAAGCTTCCACGTAATTATGTCAAAGAAAGCCTCTTGATTGTTAAATAAAGATCACATCTTTCGGTAGGATAACATTAAAAATAAATGGTTTTTAATAGCTTAAAAAATCCTATAAATAACTCGAAATTTGTTAAAAGGTATCAGTACTTTGCGTGGTTTAAAGTTATGAAACAAATATCGTTTTTGACTTGACTGTTTTTGGGTTTAATATATTTCACAGTGAATAAATAAAACCTTCTTATTTGTCTGCGTAGCCACAGATTAAAAGACATAAAATGACAACTTTTTGCCATTACACTAACCTGTCATTATTGCGTCGATACTTGTCGTACTAACATTAAATGATAGATGATATAATAAACCATGCAAAATGTAGAAGTCATGTAACGTTTCGAAATAATTATATTAATATTAAATATAAACAACATTAAGTTTTTTTTAAGATTTACACAAATAAACTTTATAGGGGAATTAAACATTCGAAAAGTTTTTTTCTGAACACAAAATTACCGATTATTTTTGCAACAAAGTCTATACCAACTGAGTACAGTACAATAATTATACGAATGGAAAAAAAATTGATATTCCTTTATCTTGTCTATGATAAATTAGCGGCTTCTACGTTACTTTACATGAAGCAATATCAGTTTTACCGTCTAGTAAGTATATCATTGTTTCAAGGGTATTTAAACAAATTTTTATTCATCGTCCAAATAGATACATTATTTTCAAATCATTAAGACAACGACGAATCAGAGACTATAAGGATACTGAAAAGTAATAATAGTCTCCAAATTTTGTTACATTATACAGTACATGAGACATAAAATGTGTATTAGGTACAATGACGTTAAATAATTGTGATAAAATTAAACTCAAATCAAATTCTATAGGTGCGATTGCATATAATTTAGATATTTATACTCTAAATTCTAGAATATTCTCCTAAATAAATAAAACGCTTAACGTAAACTTTTAAAATTATCGATAAATTCAATAATTCGCATCCCTAAGCTTTTTATTAATATTAAAGTTAAAAATGCAACAACAAAGGTACTTTCCATCCGTATATTATATACATATATAATAATTATGTTAATTAAATACTTAACAGAACAACTCATGGTGTTTCTTAATGACATATAATTTCCATTTCGTTGAAAATTGTTTTAATACGCCCAACCAAAAACCATAACAGGTCCGCGGCGAGTTCGGCAAGCTATTACGTAAATATATATAACCGTACGTAAAATTTGATCGTTTGATTAAAATGTATGTGAATTATCAGTTGGGGTTCAGTTTCGCCATGGGTGAAAGTTATGGTGTATGAATTAATTCGAAAAGAAATTTATTTATGACCGCCTTAGCTCTTTCCTAACATCGATTAAACATTCGACGTCCGAAGAAAGCGAGGGAGAGTGTTTTTCTAATCAGTCTAATTAAAGCCCTTGTGCATTACTAGTGCCTCGTCGGATTTGATCGCCTATCACGTATAAGACATTTCCTTATTCGATATAGTTTGCTACGCTTTGAATCTCGACAGAGACGAACGGGAACACATTAAAGTAATAATTTTTTTTTTGTGAGACTGCTCGTATTGTAACTGTGTGGGTAACACTGATCGATGAGTATTGACCATTAAAATAACCTTTTAAGTGCAATTTGTCTTAAATATAATGATTAAAAGGAAATGTACACCTATTTTGGACTCGAAAAAATACCTTCTATTATATTGTAAATCTTAAAAGGAAATTTTCAATACTTTCACAATTTGTTATTATAAAATAATATTTGTAAAGTAGAGAGCGAATATAAAATATTTGTGAAGTGTATAAAAGTAACATAGTTATGTATTAGGAAAAATAATTACTTAATAAAGTTCATAATTAAGAATTTAACACTGTACATAGCTCCATCTTTGCAACTCGCTCAAAGGCTTAAATGATTATTTAATAACCAGAATATAGGAGATATATAGAAATTATTCAATTTTTTTTTTTAAGAAATTCCCTTCATTCTATATTTTAATATTATCGACCACGCGAAGGCCTACATCACTGATTACCATGAACGGTTATTTGCTATAAAAACTTAATTAATGGACCGAAATAATAATGATTTATGGCGTTTCTCGCAACGGTTTATAAGAATTTATGTTCCGATAAAATAATATACAACAAAATTATTTTTAGCACCAATGAGGTTCCAGTTCCATACTCAATCAAAATTGCTACAGATTATATTTTTAAAAAATATGTATATTATTTAATTATTATCTATAACTTGTTTTTTTTAACATAATTACGTATTATAAGTCACAGCTAGTGAATCATCGTTAAATTTTTTTTGTTTCATTCTATCCCTTTAACACGTCACTTTATTTTCTATTATAAACTAGGTAATTTAAATTAAGTAAAAGAAATATATTGAGAATAATTTATTTAAAAATCCCACCTTTACTAAAACCGTATCCGTTCAGACGATGTCTTGTACAAAGCATTAATTAAAATTGCAAAGCAAAAATTATGATTTAAATGAAACAAAAGTGAAATTTCATTCTAACGTATTTCAGTTGTGACTTATTATGAGTAAGTGACTAAGCTGTATTGCTTACCAGCGAAAGCAAAGGTCATGGGTCGCTTTCAGAATACAATGAAATTGAGAGCAGTGAGTCTTTATTTGATGACAAACGAATTTTATCACATTCAAGCCGACTCGCCTTGACATAAGATTTGACCTTGCAAACAAAAACTGACAGAACCATTAGTAAGACCATTGTCTGTTTAATTTACACAAAAGAACTTTCCACTTGATTTAAATAAATATTAATTTTATTTTTATTGTTAAAAATAATTACTATACACGGATTTATCAAGTGTTTATAATATATATATATATATATATATTAAGATAGTGAATAAGCACTGAACACGATGCATGATACCTACTTTCTAAATTGAGATATTAGACATCAACAAACTAGAAATATCACACTTTTATGCGTTAAAATGAATTACAATTTAAAATAAACATTTCATATTAATTGTTTTATTATTTATTTATTACTAAAAACTTTATGAAAGTCAAATACAACAATAACTTCACCGCGGCTGTATACATGCGGGACCAGTTTAGTTAAATTAGTAAACTGTGTCAGTTACTGCAATTATTTTTTGTTCATACTTTGAAACTATTTAGACAGGAACTTCTAAGAAAGCTAATGAATCATGTGAAACAGAAATTCTCTTTCATTTATTCCGATTTATCTGCGACCGAACTATCTAGAGGTGGCAATTAATATGCGCATCGAGCTGGTTTGGCTACTGAAAATAAATTGCTCGCAGTTAAAAATAAAAAAGTAGTCCCTATTTTGGAAGTTATAAGGTTCAATGTGGTGTGTCTCTTCGGTATAAATAAATTGAATATATTATATTTACGCTAAGATCATCCAAACCATAATACAATGGTAAAAAAAATAATCATAAAAATACTTTTACACACTCGGACGAAAATTGTTTTATTTCTCTTTTAAAGGATTAAACCGTTTCGTAGTTAAACCGGAACAAACAAACAGGAGATAAATAAACGTTTCTTCATTTTACTCATGCAATAAGATGTACTTTTGTATCGAAATATTGAACCTTTGTTTCCTACACAGATTTCGCACGAATCACTTTCAGCTTCTTACAATAATAAATCACACAAATTCAGAAATATTTTATATAAACATTTAATTTTAAACTGGGGTTATTTTGTTTCTAATCATAAAATAATTTTAATAGTTATATGACAGCCCGGGCTGGCTGTATGAAAACTTTCACCACTAACTGAATAAGTAGGTATTACTTGCAACCTCCGAGCAACGGTTATCCGATTTTATAGACTCCATTTTTGAAAAAGCCTCGAATGTTCTTTAGCTCGAGTATTATAGTTTTTAAATTTCGTATATATATTTATTTATTAATTCATTTATTTATTTATTTTTAATATATAGCTTTAAGTATTATTAAAAGTGAGAAGATGATAAAGTGAAGAAAAGTTTTATTCATTTCAAATTTTTTTGTTCAATAAATAAATACATTTAAAATTAAAGAAAGTAATTTAAACATTTATGGCCAAATCTTGGTATACTTAAATGAAACTAATATTTTTCGGATAAACTACGCGTGATTTATATTTGTAAAAAACTTCGTACTCCCGACGTTTCGGTTACTTTTCAGCAACCGTGACCACGGGCAGACGAGATGTGAACATCATCATCTTAGTACACATCACCAACTAAAGACACATTCAGCTACAAAACCAGCTTATGAACAAAATACGGAAACCTTTTCTGTATCAATATTAATACATATTACTAAGCTATACGATTTGGTAAAACAAACATCCTTGTGGTTCGAATAAAAAAATCAATACACATATACATTCTCTTACAATAAAAATATTTGACAGAAAAGTAAATCAATACAACCAAAAAATGACACTAAAAACTTTGGCATAGAACATAATTCTTTATAAATAAAACAAAAAAAACCTGCTAGTTATAAAGTATGTTGACTTTTTGACGATTACTGCGCGTCCACTTTCATCTCTTAATTTAATATTCAACATGACAGAAACTCGCTTACAAGATGACTTATTGAGTGCTTACGGTTTTAAAAAACACGACACTTAATTCTTTTTGCGCTTTTTCTAAACGTAATTGTTCTTTGAAAAGTTTCTTATGAAAAACAAAAAGTTCTAATACTGGCAATATGTTTTTTTTTTTTAATTATCCTATTATATGAAGCCAATGTTACAAATATACAAGAAGCTAAAATTTACTCAGTTTAACCTGTCTTAACTCAGTATTTCTGTTGACTAAAGAAACCGTAACCATATTTTAAATAATTTTTTTATAAAAATATTTAATAGAATATGTTCATAATAATATTGTTAAAGAATAAAAGATAGTATTTAAATTTCATATCACTCCAATGGATTGTAGATTTCGTAAACGTTTAAAACCTGTAATTATTTAATATTTAAAAATATATGTTATAGTGCTGTATAAAAAAAACCGGACATCCTACTTATAAAATATCATCACATTTTATTACAGATCAGGATGTTAACGTTCCATTAATTTTATGATTATTCTTTCACGCGAATTAATATATCACAGTCCAACGAAAATTGTGTTCCACGACCTAGATTAATAACCGAAAAGCATCTTTTCTTATGCAACTTAATTAATAACAGCATATTTTCCGTCAAATAACTTTTACAGATTATATTTTGTCAAAAGAATATCCAAAAAAAAATTTGATCAATGATTTAAATAAAACACAAATTTCACAAAAACAAGACATTATAAAATATCTCAATAAGAACATAACAGATACTTGAATAACGTTTATATTAAGTTTGACAGATATTTAATATGAAAGAAGCAAATAATCCGTTAGTCCTGCCACGAAGATTCATATGTTACGGAAACTTAATTATGTTAATAAGTTTTTTATTTAACTATATTATCGATGATAACTCAGCACAAACCCTCTCAGAAATAAATTTTTGATCCACATATTCACTACTCACCATGGCATCCATAGATTTTAGTTGCTGTAATCCGAACATATAGTCAATCCGTATTTAAGAACATAAAATTTATTCAGACAATATATAACATAATTATTCCGTCACGAAGTCACTGAAAGGCACATCACATTCCAAATTCGAAATTCATCTCGCGCGTCATCCACAGACAATATTTTCTTTTTAATTGAGTGTATCGCGTGCCAGTGCGGTTTTATTGAGTCGCGTGTGGAGCGTGTTTTGTAGGCGACGGACTATGGTCAACTGATACATGTAGGAACGCAACGGTGCCTTACCGTTGCAGATGCTATAAGAGCAATTGTGCAGGAATTTAAGGAAGCAAAACTCACTTAATGATTTATTGTTTTTAATGTTTAATATTTCACCTGATACACTATCCCTGAAAAATTCAGTCGCTCGAATATTCCTATGATATATTTAGCTTGTTTTTATTTTACGTTCACATTGCGCATTTTAATGACCCCGTAATTCTGACAGAACGATTAAGGAAAGATCCAGGTTTTAGTTACCTTATATATATATTTTAGAATTTCTTATATTTTATTGATGTCAAAGATTAATATGGGTAAGATGAATATTTTACTAATATAAGTCATTATTTAGATCCTAAATTAAAAATATATAAAATTTTATTTACATGTGAAGAAATCAATCAGGTGAAATTGGTAAAATAGATGGGTACAATAAACTTATATGTACTCGCCGTGAAAGTTATTATTTTCTGTTTCACTCTAAGGTTGTGAAAGTGTACACTTTTCAAAAGATGAATTAACATTTAATGTTACGAATAACAAATCTTAGCCGTGGTATTACTAATTAGACTTAATTGCTCCAATTTTTTTTTTTACTATTTAACACATTCCAAAATTTTACATTTACTTTCTTTTCGCTTAAAATTTAAATTTGTTTTAATGAAAAACGTTGGTTTTGCGTTTCGCTGTAAGTAATTTCAATATTTTTTTTATTCAATATAAAAGTACATTTTAGGCTTGGAAACTACAAAAAAGTTTCCTTAAAGATATAAAAACTTTTTTCTTTTATGCTATGGCTTCATTCGCACTGTAATTATGGAATTTTTTGCAAATGTCAACGTTCTTATTTGTTGGATGAAAACAATTTTGAGTTTGACACAGAAACTGTCATCAGTTGAATTAAAAACCTGTCATTTTGGTCGCGTCTACTTTGTTATCAATAAATTTTATAGCCTACGAGAAACATGTTTATATTCTAAATAGTTTAATTTTAATTAAAAAAATTAGGATACTATGATATATAACGAATGTTACAGTATTCATCATTCTTGATAAAAAAAAATGTTAATAATATTTTAAAACGTTACAATAAAAAGCTTCAAAGGTAACAAAATAATACGTGTTTTTCACTTTGGGTACATAAAATATATTTTTTTTTTATGATTATTAGTAATTTCAATACGATTTCATGTTTGTACTTCTTTCTTATAGCAAATACGATAATATTATATTCAACCTCTCTGTTCCATTATCATCTTTATTGTACAAGCAATAGGTGTCATAAGATTAACATAAAAAAAACTTACTTATATTAGTAATAACGTCTTGATTTTAGTATTATAATATAAAAAATAGTTTCGAGTAAAATCTAGGAAATATTAATAGAATTCAACATACAATGGATACACCTACTATTTATTTAAGAAAATGTAGGTAGAGGCTTAATAACTTAGTATAACACAGTAAAAACTCTGGCGAAAGTAAATAACTACTTTAGAGATGGCTATAGCCTGAGATATTGGTATATTTACAAAAGTTGTAACAATTGAATTATGTTTTATTTCTCAAAAAAATATATTACTCAGAGTAATATACGTAATGATATGCCTTAGAGCTCAAACAACGGTACATAGAAATGTTGCAAAAACTACCTTTTTTATTTAATGAGATCTAAGATTTTCGCGAGTATTCATTTAAATGAAACTAGTGTTATTCGGATTTACTAAAAATAATAATAATAAAATCCGCGTAGTAAATCCGAATAACACTAGTTTCATTTTTTACCTTTTTTATTACTTCTACATACTTGGCTTTTAGAAGATCCCATTTGTTAACCTTCGGCGAAGTCCTCGGGAAAATCATTCCATACCTTGTAAGAGTTTAAAAACAAAAGTCAGGACACACGTGATGTTATGCGGTGTGTTGCATCCCATACACAAGCTATGATACTCTACGAGCTTTTAAAGACTAATGGTGGCAGTGTTGCTACACGCAATTTCCCTACATATTCCATGGATTTTTTTAGGAACTTAGAAGTTATATACCGACTGTGTCATAAAAACATTAGCATTTACTTTTATTTGTTCAAATAGTTCTCCTGACATTTGACTGGAAACAATGGACTAGTGAGTTAGCTGTTAGAATAGTAATCCATTAGGTGACAGATTGGTGCTCTGTATAGCTGAAATAATAGTAAAATACATTCTTAGACGTGTTTTTACATAAAAAATACTATATTTTATTATAATGTCCATGGTTTGTCTAGCACTGTAACTATATTAATATATGAAGTAAGTAAATGCTGTTCGGATTGCCCAGCTTAATTCAAATCAAACACTTTTCAAGAACATACCGAATGATTTCATCGAGTCTCCATCGACAACATTAATGTAAAACGTAATATAGATAGTGATTTTGTACTATTAAATAAGGAGGGTTTGAATGGCTATATAAATTAATATATCAAGAAAAATATGACTAAACCCGGCCAATAAACCTGGCTGCAACTGAGGCGAGCTTTATGTCGATGCTGAAAATTGCACTTTTTAACCGACTAATACTGTATAATAAACTTTAGAAATAAATTATCATAATGCAACAAGTTATTATCTTTCGCTACAATAATATAACAACTATTTATTATGTGTTACAAAAAACTAACTTATTTTTGTTTATTGGATATATGTGACATAATATTCATTATTTAATGACTGTCATTATGAATTGGCATCCGTTATAGGTCCACCGCTATGTCCGACGCGTGTCAAATATATCTCCCAGTAGTAACACAGTTTATTAACATAGTATATGCACAAGTATATCCCCTACAAGTAGCACAGTTATTTGACGACATATTTATAATTGTAATGAACTTAAAAGTTAATAATCTTGCAATAGCATTAACAAACAGTTATTTTCAAATCTTTTTCAACAAGGGCCTTTAATTATAGAGCTGTTCGCGCATCAATAGTAAACAATTAAAACAGACAGCGAGCGATGGCCCATAACAATATTATCACCGAGATAAGTGATGTAGAAACTTTAGTAACGAGATTAAAATTATACACTGCGTGTAAACATAACGTGTAAAAGATTGTACTAAAACGTCTAACAGCATCTTTTATTGAACAGCATTAAATATGCTTATATCGGATTATGAGAAATTTCAACACCCTGTATATGGGACGTTCACAAATTAGCAACGTTCGTTTTTATACGTGGCTTTGTTAATAACTTCGAGTTTATTCTCGAGACAATTACACGCTACACAATATGTACACGTGCGTACAATATAATTAATTTATGATTCCATACAAAATACGTATGTTTGTGTAAGTGTGTTGTAAACTGTGTAAGTATTGTCTATCGTTTAATTCTCACATAAATAAAGTATAAAAACGTTAATATCAGCAAAACGATAACTTCAATTGATATTAAACTATAAATTCACATACAAAAATCTCCGATGAAAACCGTGTAACGTTAAAGAATTTGATAAATTACTTAAATGAAACTAATGTATTTTCGGATATACTACGCGGATTTTATTATTTTCTACCCGTGATCACGGTTGCTGAAAAGTAACCGAAACGTCGGGATTATGTAGTTTTAAAATAATAAAATCCGCGTAGTATATCCGAAAATACATTAGTTTCATTTAAATGAATAATACTCGCGAAAGTCTTAGATCTCATTATGAATAAATTACTCTCACCATTTCCAATGACCCTTCCTCAATCAATAACTTCAATTACATGTACTTACCAAATTACTTGTGTTTTATATATATATACTAGCTTTTGCCCTCGACTCGTCTAATAGCTAACGTTGCAGCCTATTCATTTTAAATGGCCTAGATACCAACTGCAACGCCATCTGCCGGGCTGATTTGTGAATCTAGACGATGTGAGGGTCCGAGCAAAATGCATAAAAAAAATTAATTCAAATCAGTCCAGCTGTTCAGGAGGAACTCGGTGACATGCACACATACGTAGAATTATATGTGTGCGAGTAAATATGCACATATATCTTAAAAGAATAAAGTTAGAAGAAGACAACTCACCCATTGACCGTGTCTTTTAATCGCATGACTACTGAGAATATTCAGAAAGTGATTAACTCGTAACGCATACCCAATACCATTGAGCATCTCGTTTGAAAAAAACTCAATTGTCGATGACAACAATAAGAATTAACAAAGCGGTAAATTAAAATTTTGTTATTATATTAAATTAAAATGATATGGGAAATTTCGTTTGCATTAAAGTCACCGACGTCACAGCCGCTGAACCAATTGAATTATTCCGTACAAACTGTAACGAGCGTATTGATGAGATCAGATTATGTTTTCCCTACCGTCACTCAGTATGCTTAGTCTAAGTTATGATCGTCACTAAATACAAAGAGTTAACAGTTTTATTCGTGAGTAAGTTGAGTGAGTAATTGGAAACATTTCAAAATTTCAAGTTTAAAATACAATAATATAATTAATCTAATATTTTGTAATGAAACGGATCTTCAGTAATACAACGAAAATATAAACAAACTTTGATTAATTTTGTAATTAAGTTTGTAATTAATTAATTTTTTAATGTTTGTTTGTTGAAAATTTCCAACGAATTTAAAATATGTTTAACTTTTTCAACAAACATATTGTACACATCAATTTGTTACTAATAGACAAATTGATACTAGAATTAAAAAATAGATTTCTACATTTAATGAATTTATATAAATACTATAAAGTAATAATAATGCTTAAGTAATTTTAAGTAACTTCACCTACAAAAATCAAAAGTTAATTTTCTATTGTTAAATGAAAGAAAAAGACGCATTTTTTAAATATAATAAGTAAAGGGTTTAAATTACGTAAGAAATTCGTCAAGGACACTATCGTTCAATTTTAACAGAACAGAAACCTACACATAACGTGTTAGCAATTTATCTGTAACAATCATTATTTAAAATAAATTTGAACTTCAATAGTAATCTTTAATTTATCGCTACATTTAAATACTTTCAAGTTTCAAGCCTCGCCAGTCCTGTTGTCATATCATTAGCGCCATCTATGACACGTAATAGTATTCAACATTAAGATTCAATACCAGTAAGTAATGAAATGATGTGAAAGAAATATTAAGAGATTTGTATGAGTAAAAGAGACGATACCTCTTAGCATTCAATGGATTCACCGAGCGGGTGCCGTGTTGCAGGGAGAGGAACTTCAACAGTGCCTGGGACCTGCGACCCAGGTGTAGGTTTAAGGGGCCCATAATTAACGTGAGTTAAACGCTCACCTCCACTCTCCAAGCTCCTCTCCCTACCTAACCATATTTGAAAAGAACCTACTAGGTAAGCTGCTTTCGAAGTTCGTTTCAAGAGTAAATTAATGTGAGTTCTGGACAAGCCCAAGTCTTTTAGTAGGTTGTAGAGAGATTTGGCCGTTATACCTCTAGCTCCCACTTTTACCGCGTATAAATCCACGACGATCCCATTTCGAGTGAGTTCGTTTGTGAGCTCGTAATATTTGTTGACCTTGATGGTATGGTCTTTGGGGATGTTGGTTTCCCAATGAACCGTACGCTCTATCATCACAACGCGCTTTAAAATTCGCGAATACATAAATAAGTCTGGTCTGGAGGCCGACGCACAAATATCCTCGGGGATTTTGTATTATTTTTCATACGTATCCAACATTATAGTCCAATCCGAAGCCGCTTTAAGGATGGAATAAGGCTTGAAATTTGATTTTATAGCCCTAGTGCCCTCTCTCGCAAAACCTACTAATCGCTCGTTTGTGGTTATTTCCCTTTGCGCTCTGGCTACCGAAAGACTAACCGCTTCACGTATGATTTCCAGAACCCTATCGTGACGACGCGAGTATTGAGCGCTATCCAGGAGTACCTTACATCCCACTAACAAAGCCTAGCAGTTCCAACTGCCTTCCCACAGATATAGCAAGTCTTTTCGGTACCTTTTCCCCATCTTACTAAATTACTCTGATCTGGGAGAGTCATTTGGAACGCATTGAGATAGAATTTTAGCAATGCTGGCGACCAATCATGGATTAAGGTGCGCCATTTTAGTGCTAATGGGATGCAAAAATCTCCTATTTCTAACCACTCGTTCTGCATTTCTAAACTCATTGCATGGATCTTATATTTATCATTCTTGTTCTGCTGAATAAAAAACTTCAATATATCCGTATCTTGGACTTTCTTACTTGATCCTAACCCTACTCTGTTATTAATCCTTTAAAAATTAAAAATTCTTTAATCCTTTAAAAAAATCCCTTAATCGTTTGAAAATTACATATTTATTTTAATAAAAACAATGTTAATTTCATAATAAGTATTTTGTGAAAAATGTCTACATTTAATTTAGACTAATTGAATTCTATTAGTTTAGAAAAACAACACTGTTCATCTAGAATCATTAAATCTTTATACTATAATCATTGTTTATATTTAGATATTACCAGAACAAGTTTAATAACTACTGGTATATATAGCCTTACGGAAAATTTACTTTATAAAATATGTTACAGCGAATAAAAAGAATTACAATAAGTGGACTCATATGTGATGATTAATTATAAACGAAAACCTAAAAACCCTCAGTGTGTAGGTAGCGACGTTAATTTGTACTAAGGGTCCAGTTAATGGAACAGAAACAACAACTTAACATATCTATAGTGGTTCCGTTTTCACCACCTATTAAAATTTACGCAATGTGTTATTCACTTGGGCTTTGATAAAAAATTCTTCCCTTTATTGAAACATTGAATCGTGAGGTTTTAACTTTTAACAGACCGTACCGAAAATTCAACAAATTCTCACATTTATTATTAATTTGATTTAACAAATAGTTATTATACAACAACCTATAATAACTTGAGCTATAGATACAACACTATGCTAACTTGTCATTACAAAACTCGGATGTAATAAAAATAATGGTTGCATGCATGGTGTCGTAAAGAAGGAATCGAAGCATTACTCTTATAAATCCTTCTATTTTATTTTCTTTCAACATCTTTATAATCCATCGGATTGTGGGTTTACAAAAGTTTTACTAAATATTCTAGAAATTTTTCTCACTTAAAGAATTAACTCTTCTTTTGATGTTTCCTATTCCTTATTTTACAATAATTTATCGACTTTTTAGAATTATTTTTTTGACTAAATTACCTTATAATAACTATTATGACTAAGTATAATTAATATATTGTAATTTTGTAATGGCAACATTTAAGTATCACCTTGTATTTGAAAACAATGAATATCGGCTTCAGCCATTTTGTAAAACATAACCGGAAATAACGCGGATCAAAAATCAAGTCTGAAACTGTACCTCGAACATTGGTTCGCCTCGTGGTTGTAGCTGCTCGAACCTCATAGCTTTTAAGTAACTTAATGGGATCTCTGGATTCCTCCAATCTTATCTATAGTACACATTATACTAACAGTGTCATCACTGACTCACTTTTATTCTATGATTCGCAGTCATCAAAAGTGACATTATTAAATATCAGTCTTATCAGACTACCAGTGAAGTTTAAAATACTTTTTAATCCTACCCTATGTTTTACTCCAACCGACACAAAGAAAACGTGCTTAGATTTCAAGAAATTAAAATACCTAAATTGAACGAACGAATGAGATGTTTATTTATGCATACATACATAAACAAACATATCCGCTCACTTTGGATATATATAGAGCAAATAAATAACTATAAATAATATTTCGAATGTACATAATGGTTATGGTATTCATATAGTTTTTAAATAACCTTACAAGAACCCGGCTACAATATATTCCGTGTATAAGCTGAAATATTTATCATATTCATTATTAATTAATAACAAATACATATTTTTATTTTTATCTCATTATATTGATACAGAATTCACGATTATGAATTCCACTTGTCTTAGTAATCAGTAATTTCATACAAGTGATTTTAAGCTAAAAAGTACAAATATTTTTTTGCGTTTGTACCGACATAGGTTAATTCAATATAGATTTGCTAAATACCATTTTTTGACGTCTTTTTTCCTTCTTAATTTTGCACATACTCTTCTATTGTTTTATTTACATTTGTATAATTGCTTTATTACACCTATTCATTGAAGCGACAGACACAGTCATTTAGACGTATAACTATAAAAAAATATTTGGCTAGTTATAAAGCGATTTTAGAATATAAAATAATCATATAATCTCCTGCAGTTTTACCACGACTTGCAACTGAGATTACACTTACATATTCCATACACGCACACACATACACTGAGAATATTTAATTGTAGCCATTTTTGGATATAAAAATTTAAAGCTAAACCTTTAACTAGAGACTTATGAAAAACTGGTAAACAGCTTTTATCAATTTCCCTCCTAAACTATTAAGACAAGATAACTTTTTTAATAATAAAAAAAATACACAAAGTCACGGATAAAACGTTAAAAACGGTAATAATATATCCCTAAGAATATCACCTAAAATGTGCTTTAATTCGAAGCCTTAATTAGACATAATAAAGTTTAAATTCAAAACATTGGTAATCATAATTTCAAAATACAATAAAATCCTTAATTGCCGCCATTCGAAATCAAAAAAAAAATTAAACTTCTCAAAAAAGAAACTAATACATTATAATAATAGTTTTGAAAAACAAAAAAATGTAACACATTTTAAAATAGGCTAATAAAATACGAAACGGTGTTGTATGTTTATTTATATTATCTGTGTGCGAAAAATATTGCAACGCTGTTTGTCGTTTCCTCTCATTTTACCCTCTTCTCTAAATATAGAACTAGAAATGCAGAACAATGTAGTATATTTTATTTAATCCGTATTATATAAAAAGCCCTCAAAGCAATTCTTAAAAATCTAGGTCTTAACATAGCAGAAATTGTTTTTTTATTAATAATTCAATAAGTGTTAGTCATAAAATTTAAATAAATTCTAATCTAGTCATGCAAAACATATCTTGAAAACTTGTTTATAATCTGTATCTTAATAAAGATTTATATTTTTCAGCCAATGAAATGTAAGAGATTTAAATTGTAATATTTTAGAAAAGGAATTTATCAGCAAGAGAGAGAAATGTTGTACTTATTTTTGTGCCCTATTATACATTATAACAAATTAAAAAAAAAAAAACAAATTTCGCAAGATTTGCGTACAAATTTACCAATTTTAACGAAATTAAGACGAGAACGAAATGAAAATAAATCTAAATAAGAAATCTTAAATAAGTCAAACATGTCTAAAAAAGTTTTTGTAGTGAAATCTTTTTTAAGAAGGTTAAATATACACATGGTTCCAATAACAAAAGTGCCATTGGCCCTTAAATACTACACGAAGGTTGAGGTCTTAAGATAAGAATTCAGTTGCAAAATCCTAAAACTACACACACAAGACGGACCCATTTTGACGTTAGCAACCTTTTTTTATTTAAAATTTTTATCTTGCAATATATATTGTGAACCTTTTTAATGAGTATTGTATTTTGTCATTTCATGGTCCAATTCGTGAAAGGCTTGGACAGTATATAAACCCGCCTATGTACATTTACATCTATACAGATTAAATTATATCTTTAATAGCTTAGCATTGACATAAAAATAAAGAAATTCGATATTTTTTGACTGCGTTCATCATCCAGCCTTTTTATTAGATATTCCAAATAAAGCTGTATTTGAAAATATACAATTAACATTTGTTAGCCGTTACATTAAAAAGTTACAAGTGTGTGTTAAAATTAATGGTCTTTTTGTGCTACGTGAAAAATAAAAACCGAAATCCCTTTTTTAAAATACCGACTATCTTATCTTTATATTATTAAATTATTCTAAAATTTTATTCCTTTTATTTAAACTCACATTAAGAAACCAAATAAATATGCAACCGCCATCTTGTGACGACATTCATATTGACCTTCGTTAATATACTTGACAAACCCGTCACAAAATGAAATAATATTTACATTCCTGTATGATAGCTAACGAATTCTTTATGTATTTTAAATTTGTTGAAAACACAAAATAAAATATGTTATAATAAAGATAAGACAAGTTTCGTAAAGATTTGGTTTTACATGAACCGTGTCAATAACATTGGCAGTATATTTAATGCAATTGATTGTTTATGATATTTTTTTTTGTTTCTTCTTCTTTACTATAAATAAATTATTGAACACGTGACATAATTTTAATAATGACCCATTATGTGACAGCGTTTGTTATGATTTTTAAAAGTTTAACTTAATGCGGTGAACGTTGACATTGGCAAAATTTTCCACGATTCCATAGCTTAATTTAAAGAATGTGGTAAAATTAAAAAAAACGTATTGTAAGAACCCAAACTTCATATTACGTCAAACTCGATATATTTCATAGTTTTCGTAAAAAAAATTATTACTTGTTATAACCACAGAATGTATAACAGTATTAAAATATATATACTTATATTTTTAATTCGTAGTTTCGATGTTTTTTTCAGCTGAAATAAATACATAGTAATTATTAATCAACAAAATGCAACCAAATACAACTCGTCTCTAAAATTGTAAAATTACAGGCTATATTTTAAAATAGTATAAAAAAATATATCATATAATGAATGGAATTATGTATTACAAGCTTATTGCTTTATTTAAATAATGCGAATAAACCTATTTACAGACAATTAATATTTTTTTTTTCTTACAAACAACTATAATAATTCGTTGTTTATTATTATCAATGTAAAAAGATAACGTTAATGGCACTCATAGCCTAAAATATTTATTACGTGATCTATACACAATAATAGACCTAATACATATCAAATATAAAATAGAAATTACAATACAACAACTGATTATATAAATTACATGTACATTTATTGTTATGGACAATTGTGCGAATATTATTCTATTATTACTAATTAAAAAAAATAATATTTTGTTGGTATTTAGTAAAAGGGTTTTGTTATAGCAAAACCATTGATTTTATATAAAAAAAAATTATAATAATATTACTGATAATGTATTTAAATTAATACACTTGACGAGTTATTCGCAAGCTGAATCTTATTTGGGACGCATGATAGACTCACGAATCATTTTCAACCAGCCTTAATACTAGGTAACCTTTAATGTACCTCCTGAAATAAGTTACACCGACTCTATAGAAAGCATTGATATTACTTAATACCTTAATATTTCTTAAAACTACTTACATTTGTACAATATTCTAATGTACAAACCCTTATTTACTAGCTGAGGTTATATTATGTACTTCATGTTATATAGGTACGTATTTTACGAAATTTGACTAATTTATACATATATATATTTTAATATAAATGTGATAAAAATATATCCGAATAAGTATCAACGCACACGTCAGATATTTTGTCGATGAGATTCTTAAACGGACGATCTAAATAAAATTTTATGGAATTATATTCTTCCTTAGTAATTATCTGACGTTGTTGTAGTAAATGATTGTCGTAAGCGTGGAGTACACCTAAGTTTTGGATGAATGTGTCTTTGGCCTGAGAACGCGAATTAACTAAGGGCCAGGCGGTTAACATGAGCTATACTACGGAAGTATATAAAAAAAAAAAATTTTTTTCACACAATACAGATATTGTAGTTGTCAGAGATTTTTCCCTCATTGTTAATTTCAATATCATTAACGTACGGTTTCTTAGTTTTAACCTGTGGAACACTTGGTAAATGTTTGGTCATTTATATTCTATATAAGCAGATAGATTTGACAGCTGCCGTTAACAATGCCTATTGTAAACACTTAGTATCCTTAGTACGAATTTACACTGTCCACCTCGACGTTGGATTTAAGGTTTTCCGCTGTGAAAAATACTACTGAAATTTCGTATTTTATTTAAGACGATAATTCGAGGAATACGATAATAGTATCATTCAATCGGTTCAAGCTATAACAATTACAATACAATACTAGAAGTTGAATGAAGAGAAACGCGCCAACAGATATGAAATAGAATTATTGCGTGTTTCGTAAATACCATTATAAACGTGTAGAGAAATAGTGAAAAACTAGAAAAAAATTATATTCAACGTTCGACGATTTTCATAGTTTATTGAAAATGTATAGTTTCATTATATTTCGTTAGTTTTTTTTTATTAGCTGTATAGCTCACGATACATGTTATTTGTTTAAAAAATATAGAGCGAGTCGCCAGCAATTCAGTCACGAGTTTCTTACAAATTATCGATTTAATGTTAAAGATCGCGACAAATCGATAAAGAATCGATACAAATAGATATCGATTAATATCTCATTTCTTTTATCTGTAAGCTCGGAACAGCTGCTTTTTAAGATGATTGTCCCCGTTCTTAGATGGCACTGCTGTGGCGCTATGTTATCTGAAAATAAAACAAGCTCATGTTATGTCACGTGGAACATTACGAATAATAAGGTAACAAACTAATTAAATCTAAAAAACAATTCCAGAAGCAACTTTTTTATATTATGTTAAAATTAATAACATCTGTCTGTATGTTTGTTTCAGATTATCTCCTAAACATCACTTTTAAGAGTCGTTATATCGCAAATAGCACGCTAATAGCTCTATAACTACAGAGGTTCAATATACATTTGCGAATTAAAAGTACAGCAAACAACTCTCGCAATTATTTTATTAATGAGAATTTATTTGTATGGATAGATTTTTGATAATAATTAACAAAAAAAAAAACCTAAAGTTAATGTGTATGTTACAGTCGCCTCAGCTTATAGAAGACATTTGGTTAGCACAAATATATTTACATCAGTAGCGGAACGCAACGCATTGTTCAATTCGCAAATAGCAAGATAAAGATGAAAATTTTAGTTAAAAAAAAAACACTTTGCAGTCGTAAGTCGAACTGTGAGTCAAGTACAACAATATATAAAAAAAAATTCACGCATGGACGCTAGCCAAGAATTCAGAATACTACATTAAAACCTTCGACATGAGAGGATGAAAACAGAGTATACATTGTCCACAGAATAAATAAATACTATTTGAGAACTTCAGATTTCTTCGAAAACGGAATCCACAGATGTCTTCAATTAAATATATGACTATGCACCTTAGTCCGTGGCGGTAATTATCAACACATACTATCGAGTATTCCTGACCAGGGACACTCATTAACATTATCCTGACATGAAATATGAAGTCTCCGTCACCTGGGAGCATGTTTGGATCGCATCACATGCGGCGGCACCTCCCTTCGCTCCACGTCATCACTGTTGAGCTGAAGACCTGCCACTAGCTGCATGATCTCGCGCTCCTTTTTCAATTCTTCACGACCTGACTCCACCTGGAATAAACCAAAATCAATATAAAACGTCATCCTGATTCCAGATCAAAAATATGTCAGTGTATGCGCCCTTCACTCGAAATGTTGCTAATGCTGTTTCATATGTGTCTTTAATAATAATATCGTCCTTATATAAAATTTCTTGCTTAAGTATGTTATTACATTAATTAAGAATTAACATTTAATAAAATAACGTATGCAGCATAGACAACACGCTAACAGTGATCTTAGTTCGTTGTACAAAACATCACAACGCATACTTTCGTCGAGACGTGATCTTACATCTAACACGATAGGCATGCTATTAAAAATTGCAAGTTAATTAGAGAGCGATAAATAACCGTGTACAGATAAATGTCGTTTACACACGACCACGTAACCCCGGGTTGTGCAACGATAGTCGTAACCGTTGCATCTAAACAGCTTCCTCATAGAAATTGATAAATCACTGAACAAGTTATGGCGAACACATTTTTATATAAGGAACTATCATATACATCTTATAAAGATTTGGGCCGTAGTAAAAATAAACCATACACTAGAATTACGATAAAGGAAGCGTCTGTTTGAAATGTTAAATAAATAAGTTTTGTTATTAATGAAATCAAAACGAGAGAATGCATTTTTAAATACACGTCCATTTCAATGTTGACTATTCTAGTAATCTTTTACTTACGAATGCATAATTTTTATTACTTTATTACTGTTTCTAGAACGATTGTATTGAACAAGTTTATTGTTTACGGGATTTGTATACCGTATTGTATGCTTTAAAAATAATATTTGTCAGAATAAGTACAGATCTGGTAATAAAAGGATAATGAAGGACATTATGTTGACTATAATGTTTATTTTTATCTTTAGTTTAATAAAATAACTTCAATTATTGTTTACGATTCATGCTTCATCCCAGGAAAGTTATTTTATCTTTATTATTATGGATACTTATATCATAACACAAAGGACAAAATTTTTTACAGATGCCTTTTTTTAAGAACAATTACTATTAGAAGTCCGTAAACCGTTTAACCCTTTATATAATTTGTATTCGAGAAATTGCGTTTAATCGCTAATTGCATACTATTCCCACGTCACACAAGTAAGAATTTAGAAATTGAATTCAAACACTAGTGTGAAAAAAAAGGTTGTTGTGCAATAAACAGACTCCGAAGGCGAGTTCGGATGGAAAGTTGATACCATATGTGTCAAGTGGACGGACAAATATGAAAATGTGATCGTGGAAGGGAAATTGGACAAAACTGTGATCTAAAATAACTATTTTATATCAAACGTAATTAAGAACGTAATTTATATATGAATAAGTTAAATAATAAAAACGTATCGATACTAAATATGTCATTATATAAGATATATGTCTCGAAGCCTGTCTTCAATGTCGTTTCATCACAAAACGTGAACAGAAAATATACATTGACTGATACGTCAGTTCATGTAACAAAAAAAACTACATACGTATATATGTTTCTATTTCTCACATATCGGTGACATTTCCCAACAACAAATCACAGTGGGCGCTATTGTTTCGTGTTCATTAATAAACAATGGCAGACTAAATACGGTTTTACGCTTCGTATGTTTTGATATTATTTTAGTTATAATGACCATTATAACGCTACTAGCTAGAGACGTTATAAGAAAGATAATAAAACATTTCTCTTCTCACTCGCCCGTAATGTTAGCTGTCAATTACTTTATTATCAATCGTGCATCGAATGACGTCTGTCTTTTCGATTTGGTTAAATAATATAGTCTGTAGCGACTTAAAAATCTTCTTGTAACCCCGGGAAAGTCCAACAAACACAAACGTTGACATTGGCAAAATATTCTACGATTCCAGTGCGTATGAAGCCGTAGCATAAAAAAAAGAAAATAGTTGGTGGCATATGTATTGTATAAATGAAAGGTCCCTTAACTTTTATATACAATGTATTAGGCAATTTTTATTTATTATTAAGACAGAACACTTTAAATAGTATATTTCATAATAGCTATTCATTTGTAACATTATTCATATCCCTATCAGAATTTAGATACTAGGATTTTTTCCTATAATTTGTCGCCCATCTTAGATTTGGAATTTAGTGAAATCGATTCTCGGTGGTCTACGCAGAATAGAAACGTGATTACCAATTTTAAAGGTAAATTCTTTTTAAACTGAGTTTACAAAGGAGGTTCCACTTTCAAATTTTATAACCGTTTTTCTTGAAAAATATTTATTTACAATTTAGTTTCTGTAATGGCTAAAAATATTATGAAGATATTTTTTATTATATTAAAAGACTTTCAATTGACATCTTGATGAGTAACTAACTAAAAAATAAATAACTATAAATAGAAACTTTGTATACAATAATATTTACTTGTTTGATGTCTGTTTTAAAACGTTATCCTTCTCAGTTTATTTATTAAGGAAGAAAACAAAATGTAATTATTATTCTTTTTACAAAAATGTTCAAGGAAATAATTTAAACACGCTATAGACTTAACAACACAGTCATAGAGTTGCATTTTGTAAATGAACTGTCATTTTCCGTAAAAATACAACACATCCTGTTTGTATCGTATCGTAAAAGAAATAACTAAGGAAAAATGTAAGTAAATTTTCTATAAAAATAAGTCAAGTCATTCATGTATAAATAAAACAATAATGACTTGCGAGTTTGTTAAAAGGGAAATAATGTTATATCTTTATGATGTTGAAAAAATCTTTGCAGTTTGATTTACGCCATTGGAAATAGACAAAATAAATAAGTCATTTGAAATCTTACTTTCTATTGTGTAAACAATGTCTGTTTACTCCTCTAGTGCTAATGTGTGTATGTATAAGCGTAGAGATTTCAATTATTATCTTCTACTAGTTGGTTTTTATGTTAAATGCTCTTTCTATGTGAAAATTCATTTGAAACTTCTGATATGGCAACCCCCAATTTTAATAGATTTTCGAAAGTAGGCAACATCTTCATGTTATTGCACCTACCATTACAATTAACTTATAAATTCAATGATTTATTTTATGAAAATCTTTATATAAGATTCATTGTAACTCTTCTCTTCATGACAAAATACCATGTTAATAATAAATTAAAAAATAATTAATATTTTCGTCTTCGAAAAAAACCTCGTTATTTGCGACAAGAGTACATAAAAACTGTCGTACGCTCGGCCATGAATTTTAACCGAACACGACGTAAATTATATTTATAATTTATTTAACAATTCCTGTGCGTGTGTAACGAAGACAGGTATTAATGAAATGACAGACGACTGACAAAATGACACCTTCCGTACGATGAGATATAGCAATGATTTCAAAGATTTTTACGAACGTACGATTAAATTCAACTATATATTAGTATTTTACTCTCTATTGGTTTTATGATGATTAATAATTGTTGCGACGGTGTCCGTGTTGTATAAATTCTGTTTTAGGTCCAAGAAAATCTTAGCAATACGTTAAATATTGGACCTGAACTGCCTTCGTAAGGTGGGTAGTTCATAAATAAACAAATATTACATAAATTACGCAAAACCAAAAACGCAATATATACGTACGTCCTCTTGTAGCAAAAAACAACATGATACCTACATAATATTTATGACATACCATGAGGTCATAGATGGTTGAAGGAGGTATAATAATTAAAAATAATATAATAATATACCTCTTATATTTATATTATTAATAATAATGATAATGAACTTTGACATCATGAATGTTAAATTAATTTATATTTGATTTAAAACAAATCAAAAACTCCTCTTAGTTATAACGTTGAGTTAAGACTTTGTAAAAAAAAACATTTCAGACACCTCGCGTCTCACATTCAACCTTGTATGGAGACTTTAATAATTCAATAGCAACATTCTTAAAACGTCAATGCAAATTATAATCATTATGTACACGATGTACCTTAACGAAGGATTCAACGTGACTTAATACCTCAACGTTAATCTATTAGATTTATTGTTTATATATTTAAAAATAAAAAATACCATACCTAACTCGACAAAGAAAAATAATTATTATGTGCATTAAATTTCCAACCTTTAGAAAAATGAATGAAATTAAATATATATATATATATATATATATATATGATCGCTGTAATTTGAGAGTATATAATTTTTGAGAAAGAGAATAAGTAATTGAGTTAAAAAAAAAGCAGTTATTTCATTAAAATGATAATCATCAATGAAATATTAATTTTTTTATATCGTCATCGTTTTAAAACTGACACAAGTCTTAAACAATTGAACAGTGTTTATAGGTCAGTAACTCTGTGGCTGTATCAACTGTCCATTCACGTAAAGAACAGCGTTATTTCATTCAAGGTTAACTTTCAAACAATCAGCTGTATGTTCTAGATAGTCTACTTTTTCCAACCATAGCCAAGAATGAATTACTTTTTTATAGTCGTGTTATAACATGTACTTCGCACAATCTATACAACTTTTATAGTCGGAATAAGATTTTTTTTATTGATTTCATCACCAAATATCCGCCGTCGTGGTTTCGGCGAGAAAGTAAAATACACAAAAAGCTGTCTGTTGAGTTTCTCCCGCCAAAACCCGGTGCGTTGACCGATTGACATTCAATTCCCAACTCTGAAATATGAGAATTGGCCGCTGATGGCCAGCTGGCGGAGTAGTTAGAGTTATGACCAAACTGGTATGCTATCAACTTGTTCCAACTTCACCAAATTATATGATTATTTATTACAAATAAAAACTAACATTGACATTATCGTTTGCTTTTTAAATTTATACAAAAATTTAATATCAAATTTACATACACTATTAATTCATAAATATTGATGCGGCTTGTTTTATATGATAACACAATTAGAGGTACCAGGTAATGAATTTACTTGTAAATGATCTAGCGCAGCTCTGTAGAGCCAGAATCCAAAAACAATTTTATCATTCCTAGCTGATGGCGTATTCATGAATAATTATAAAATGCAAGTACCAAAGGTCAGTAATTTCTTTTGCAACCATTTTAAGAGCCTCCTTATATCTACACGACTTCCTTATTTTGTACACGTTAAGGCTTGTTTTCATTTGCCATCCGTTATGCAGTGTCGTATTCGGTACGCGAGTTTATTCGAAACCCGCATTCCAATAGACGTTCCACTTGCCTGACATTTGCATTAACGTACTTGGACCTACATAGAGGTGGGCAAATCCAGTCGCCCTATGCCATAGAACTTAAGGTATACTTTCATTTGTCAGGATGCTCCCATTATACTTCCTAGACATCACTTGATTTCACAAATTACTCATACAATATGCATAGGTACCGGATAATTTTAAACAATAATATATTAGCTGCCCGCATGATCCTTTCAGTGTGTTGATATGAAGGTGATATTGACACGAACATTGCGAGTAAGAAAAATTATTACTAAAACTCATTTTGTAATTGATATTTAATTATCTAATAACCTCCAAGTCAAGGACGATTTGTTTAATAAACATTTTATTGCACATAAAAAAATATGAACGCTGCTATTCGACTTTATCACTTCCGTAATGTAAATAAAAGCTTCTTTTCATAAATCATAAACGTAAATACAAATAAAAAAGTGGAAATTATTCATTCAAATATTATTATTGCAAAACGATGGTATCGTCCACATAGTAAGGATTACGTTGTCATTACATCTTGTAACGGAAAATTTTCTGTGTATATTGAGAATTCAACCAGCTCTAAATTGAAACCTTAATTGGAATGTTTCATATGAAAAACACAGATATTTTCTATACTCAAAAAGTATCATTAATAATACTAATCGTATTTTAAAATTTGGGTTTTTAACGTATGAACTACAACATAATGGCCTAAAATACCAACTTTCTTACCGTAAACCAGATATTTCCGGGGCCAGAGGTTGCCCCGGTCGAGACACTGCAATCATTTACGGGCTTTTATACCGAGTTCATGAAATCAATGAGATCGTTGTATAACAGACGTTCTAATTTTTTATAAATTATAATAAAATTACATAATTTCAATACCAGTTGTTACTTACATTTGAAATTTTCTTTACAATCTTTAGAAGTCCTAAAGAATATCCGAGAAACTCTTCTCTGATTAAGTTTAACTATTCATAGATTAGAAATTGGGACCCGCTCGTAACACCAACAGTTCCTTAACTAATTATTTGCTAGTATTTTAGCTGACGGAATCATTTGTTCAGTGGAAACTGATCCATAACGACACCGAAATAAGTTACACTGTTTCATTTATAAAATACGTTAAAACTTTTCGTATTCGACGTAATATTGTAGCGGGAAAACGGAAACTTAATAATAAATATGTCAAACATAACTTTATATAATGAGATCTAAGACATCACATCTCGTCTGCCCGTGATCACGGTTGCTGAAAAGCAACCGAAACGTCGGGATTATGTAGTTTTAAAATAATAAAAGACGCGTACTAAATCCGGAAAGGTATTTATTTGATATGTTATTTAGAATGATAAAAGCGTTTCTTTGAACGCACTCGTTCCACTATTAACAGCCCAACTTTTTATAGTTAATGTGTAAAAATCGTCGGAAATCCTGACTTTCGAACGTCTCATTAAGATTCCATCCGTTGTTAGAACGTGCTGGTTTCCTAGGATGCACGGTTTCTATACAACATTTCGGTGAATTTTATTTACATTTCATTTAATTTCATCCCAAGAAATTTAAGACATTGACACAGCATTCGTATTTAAATCTTACAAAAAAATACTCGTCTTATAATGACCTATAAAATGTACTTTAAATAAATCTAGTGTGAAATTCCAATATTTATAGTTTAAAGCGGAATGTTTCTTAACGAATATGACGATAACGTTTCTTTTTTAATACAGTACAGTATTTCAAAAGCAATATCATGTTCGGATGTAACAACTCTCAACAATAAAACGATTTAACGCTCTCCAGACGTTTTCATTTCACGCATGTTTATGATAACAGAAGCAACGAATTACTATATAGCATTTGATGTTTAATATGTACCAATCCTGTTATATAAAGAAATTATATATATAAGCCCTAGTCGTTAATAAGATTTAAATAAACCTAATCACATCTCATATTCTCTTACCAAGGTTTTTTATGTAGCAAACATTTTAGCAAGATACACTTAATGTTCAAATTCTCTTCATACTATTTGATTAAGGTCTTAAATAAGATACTACTGAGTAGAGTGTGGACACTACTGAACAGATTAAGGTTCCGTTATAGGTACTCGACATGTCAATCCGTTATTAAAGATCGTTGTACGAAAGCTATACGTTACGCCTATTCGTTTTGTGGATCAGTAATTGATACTTCCATAATAACTGTATCATGTTTGTCATAAAAACATTCACTTATAAATACAGTGACCGTGATACAGCCATGTTTTATGATTTCATAAAGAGACATACATTATTCTAAGAATTAATTTCAACATTTTTAATATATAAAATTGAATATATTTGTATGATTAATGGAAGTGAATTCACACGAATACTATATAACACAATCCCTGCAAAAGTGTATAGGCAGTACTTTTTTCAGTTCTACGATTCACATATATGTTTAATGGCATATCATAGAATATAATAAGGGTTCCATTAATGATATCTATTATAAAAGAATTGTAGATATCAAAAACAAACAAAATTTCCAGAATTAGTTTCACAATTATTATAAAAAAAATCACGGTGCATCTAACCTCAATAGCTATGGATAAAACGCATAGTCCCTTTCAAAAATACGACGTGAACGAAATAACTTAATAAGGAATTGTGCGACCATATTAATACATCTACATGTACATACATGTACATGTATGTATGTACATAGTACATGTAATATGATAATGATGTATAAACATGTTAATAGAGTTGTAATTCACAACTGTCTTTTGCGTGCAGCGGACTGTTGAGAGCATAGTAACGCGACTTCTTCGGCAGGCTCTTGTAACAGGAGTTTTATAAGAGTGACAGTCACACTGCTCGGATTCATATCAAGAAGCCGAAATGCGAAGAAATTAAATATGATTTATGTTATTAAAATTGATAGGATGGCACATAAATTAATTGTCTGAAACTACAACGACGATAGAGTGTGTAGCCCTAATGCTTGTTCGCATCGTCACCGTTCACCGAGCATTTCAAGTTTTCGATCAATTAATCCTAGGACGTGATAGTAACGGTGTAGGTATGAATGAGAAACTGGAAACGCCCCGTATTTCGTATGTACGAACTTGTTGTAAGGTCTGATTGTGGATTGATTCAAATCTAAGTGTCACTCTTACAGAACGTAATTTTCCCCAGTGTGGTACTGTTCTAACGCCATTATTATTTACGTTATTATATATAAGAACAGTTAGACAATAAAGTTTTGCAAATAAACACGCTTACATCAGCTTTACAAAGTTTTTTGTTTGATACGTGAAAGGAAGGAATCCTTCCCTCACTCAAAGACAGGTAAAGTAAAATTATCATGCCAATAACCTAACGAAACAAAGCTCCGACAAGAGCCCATTTATTTCAGCGGCAGAATATCTTGTATGGAAATAATTGAACAATGAAATTAACTTGGGCCAGAACCATTGACCGTTGTGTGACGTCGCGTGGGATGCCCGTTGCCAACATACAGAAACTATCACATAAACCATATCACAACGTCATAAGGTCGAATATTGATCGGTTTTAGATCATCTTGAAATTGCCTCCACGACAATAGAGGGTCCCACGTTCGAATCTCGTTTAACGAAACTAGTGCTCTGTAACTGTGTCTGGGATTTATTACAACTGCTTCAAGCTTAACTTATGACGTGGGTTCTTGGATGTTTGCCTTGGGATATTTTAACTAAATAACAACAATAAACATCGAAATTGTACATATAGGAACTATAACTAGACATTTTTCGAACTGTCCAAGATACATAAGACAGTTTGGAGGGTTACCCAAACAAAAAAACCAAAAACACCATATTCCCAAACCCACATACAGATAATAATAGAAAGGAAGATAAAATATCATCGATATAGAAATTAATTGACAAATACGAACACTGAAAATAAAAAAAAAATGGAAAAAAAAATTATATAAGGACTTTGACCCGAATTTTTTTTATATAAATTAACATAAAAATATCAAGCTCGAGTAATGTAAAACAAAACGAAGTCATCAAAAAATTAATTTGAACCTGAAGCCACACAGCTATATCGCCTCAAGGGTTTGTGATGCCCGAAGTCATTGAGCGCGTGATAAAAAAAAAATCAACACAAAAGACATCAACGCGTTACGGTGGAAATTCAAATTCGAATTTTAACATCGTATTGCTAAAATGTTTTTGAATAGATTGCATAATAACTGACATAAAAAAAAGAAATACTAGGTTAAGTGAAAACATCAGGCCGGGTTTAAGCAATGTTATCCGTTTCCAGTCAATTACACACATGCTATGTATATCATGCATGTGTAAGGCGTTTATTTCCAAAGTCATTTTTGTACCTAACATTTACTCGGTTGCGCAAACTATGAAATCATTACCAGTTAAAAATATAACATAATTAATTATGTATATAACGACGGTTGCTTAATATATATGAATGTTGTTGCTTCTACTAATTAATTTTCTATATAAAAAGCTATTTAGAAATTGTCATTGAATTAAGAGGACATAATTTCGTAGCAATTAGAGAGAAATATTCATAACACTATAGCGTTATGTGAAGGAATGCTTATATTTATTTGGCATATTTAGCGGAGACAAATCATTGCCTCGGCGTTTGGAAACCGGTTGGACCACGTGACCAGTTCCTTAATAGAAGTAACCGCAATCGACTCGGATAGATCATAGTTCTGTAATCTAACATTCCGATAATATGTATATATATATATGTATAATACTAATAAGTCATATGTATGAGACAAAAATATATATATATATTCAAATCACAAACATCACAATACCTACTATTTAAGTTTAAAATTGCATGTCTATTTAAATTCTTAGACATTTTAAAATTCATGATCTAAAATAATTAATGATAAATAAACCAATCATCTCAATATTTCGTTGAATAGCAAATTAATAAAAAAAAAATAAGCTAAGGTAAGTAATCTGAAAGTAGGATAGGCTGTTACTTCACTTCTAACAAGTTCCAATGAAGGCGTGTCTTTGAGTTGGTTTCGCATATATATTTTATAATTAAGTTTTACAAAACCGCTACTCGCAAGAGGAAGCAGCTTTTAGTGTGTTTTTAACGTAATAGCTGTTCGAAATTACCTGGCAATATACAAAATTAAGGTCAAGCAATTAGTGACTGTTTAATTGATTTCATGTATATTGCATTCCTTTTTTATTTCATCATCGAAAGTAAGCCTAAAAGTAATAATGTAGGGATAAAATCGTTTCGAACTTACCTCGGGTGGAGCAGCGAATTTCAGATTGGCGAGAGATCCATGGGAACGACTTCTGTGTTCCTGTCGTATGCTATAAGAGAAGGCCCTTTCGTTTAAATGTCCTTTCTTTCTATATATACCGCCGGAATCCTCGACAGCTTCCAGGCCGTTCATACTTTGCGCCGCCTTCATAGCCGAGGGCGGAGGCTTCGAGCGTCGCGGGTCCACTGTAGCGTATTGTATGCGACCTCTTCCAGGCGGGGGCACGGGAGGGAATGGTCCTAGAGCAGCTGGGACCCGACCCCTGTGACCCATGGTTGCGTGTCGAACATGAGGCAGTGTGGCTGCGGGGTGCGCCACCAATACCATATGCCCAGGATGGCCAGGGTGACCTGGATGGCCGGGATGGCCAGGATGGCCGGCAGCCGCCCAGGCCGGAGGAGCCCTCCCCAAGGACCTACCATTCATGACAGGTGCCGGACCTGGCATCGTAGCGTATAACTCATCAACGGACGCCGCTGATTTCTTCTTAGACTTCTTGGAGGTGGATTTCTTTTTGGGCTCCTCTGGCGGAGGGGGCGGAGGTGGCACCGAGGCCGGTCTTGTAATTTGACGCGGTCGCGGTGCCCGTGTCGGATGAGGCATTTCGTCGCTTGCGTCATCACGCTCGACTTCGCCAACCCAAACTTTATGATTTTCGTCACCATCGTATACTTCCAACTCCTCATCGGCCTCTGGTGGCAATTGGGACGGGGAACGCTCGGCTTCTAATCGTTTTGCATAGGAGCTATCAGCGTAAGCATGAAAGCAGCATCTGACGAGTGCATTTGCAGCCGCTTCTCGACGACAAATAAATGCATGACATTCTAATACTTTTATACCCTGTGTGCGACGGAGCACAGCAGCAAATAAAGGCGGACGCCTCGGAGCCGGCGCCCTAGCAAAAGGTGAATCTAAAGGTAAAAATCTAGGTTGCCCCTCAACACTTACACGTCTTACGGCCGCGCAATAATGCAAACTAGATATTGGGAAGAACCTTGATACTCTGGAGCCGCTTTCGTCGACATTCTCTAGCAAAATTCCGTTTGACCATACGGAAAGCCAAGAATCAATTCCACCACTGGTCGCCCCCTTTTCCGGATACAGTTCTCGCAAGGGCTCTTGTATGCCCTGTAGACCGTCCTTGCTCTGCTGAGGCACCGCGGATCCCAGATACAATACACGGCACCGACAGATCGGCGTCGATTCCATTTTAAACACAACACTATCACATGACACACAATTACTAAAGCACTAATGATAACTCTGTTGCGTCGCTCCTGATGTGAACGTTCAACGTGCGGCCGTGAGACGGTCGGGGTGTGAGTGAACGGAATTCAAGATGGCCGGCGAGTGGTCGCGGCGGACGCGAGGTGGGGGGCGGAGGCTTACCTGCGCTTACGCACCTGTGAAGACGCCTCTAGGGTTATAGGTAGGTAAACGGTGCCGATGAACCAACATTGTGTCAAATGATTCGTCGCGAATTCGGTCGCATTTCGCTCCAACGACGCGTCATCACATGCACGGACGTGCTGGAATGTTATAATTTTGTACATCTGTAGTGAAAACTCAAGGTCTATCGGCTGATCTGATATACTCCGATCGAGACTTATAATAGCAATTGACTAGAACAATACCTTTCTTTTGATTTCATTAAAATCAAAACAACAAGAAATTGAACGTTAAACAAAAGCACTTTCATTCATTTATTATTTAAATTTTATAAAATAACAAAGCATTTAATACAAAGCGATATTTAAAAATTTAGTCTACCATCACAAAAATAAATTTATATGAGACAAGATCATGTCTTACAAGATTAAAAATAAAATCCGTCAGCGATATATTGCTTCAAGTTCTAAGAATGTATGCCTGGCTGTTTGAATGAATAATAAATACCTTATTAGACAGCTCATCAACAACACGACAGTAAAAACGTTTATAGTTATGACAAAAAAATATTATATCAAAAATACATATATACATACATCTCATTAAATCAAATAATTTATACATTCATTCTTAATTCATTTACACAAAGAATATTGAAGTTATGTGTTTAGAAAACTTGAAAGCAAACGATTTGAATCAAACTTAAAATAATTAGTTGGATTGTGATGAGAAAAGTAATAAGAGTGAAGTCTAAGACTTCATGAATAAAAATAATTTCTTTCATAACTTTAAGCAAAAGTAATACATATATAAGATATTTATAATAATAAGAAAATTCTTTCATTTAATATAACATCTTTGAGTAAGGAAGAACAAAAATTTTTATTATTACCTCCATTTTTCATTTTGATTATCATATCATAAAGCAAACGATTGTATTACCCTATTTGTGTATGTTTTTCTCAGCCAATGTATATATATATTTTTTATAATGTCACTCTTATGTCAGAGAAAATCAATGTTAATAAAGCAATGGGTGAGATGAATAAAATATAAAACATAACTTGTTGATCGCTGTTATGTACTTACATATACATGTATGTGCTGATCGAAAACATAACACTCTTCTTAATTTGATCACAGTCGGTTGAACCAGCTATTCCAGAAGTTTCTATATAGATTATAACTCAGGTACTCCAAAAAAATCTCATAAACTAATTATAATGGTTCTGATATAATGTACCATACTTTATATTCGCAAACGACTTTATTATTTCTAAATATCATTATAAATCATTTTTTAATATGTACATTTAAACGGAAAAAAACATTAACTGACGTCATTATTACATTATAATGAACTTACGTAATCATACGATTAATATTAAAACAATTATATGTTCATTTATTTAATAATACCTTCTAGTATATCGAGTTACAAGATATTTACACTTCTGTGGAACTGTAGTGACTCTATAATTAGTTATGATATACATATTGATCATATTACTGTCAAAATATATATATATTCCATTCAAAGTACATTAATTTTTTTAATTTTATAATATAACCATTATTCAATGTCAAAATCAAATTCCATTTTAATTCACAAGTATTGTAACAATACATATGACAGATAGAAATGCAATTCGTATATTGAACACAGCTGTAATTATTTTTTAAATTTCGAACACAAACGTATTGATGACAGAAAGATCGGTTTTTATTTAAATAAAATCCAAATTAAACTCGCACGTGTTTATTTAAAAAATCTTAACGATGTAAGTCGTTATATGAACACACATTATAACATAGACACGTCTATGGTTCTGACATTATTTAATATCTAGGTTTTTTAAAGTTACTCTCATCCCCAGGATACTGTGGTGTTTTACGCTTCTGTATAATATTTTGTATCTGTAACAAAAAAGAGATTAAATTAATTCTCCTCATACTTGATGACATTTTTCTTTTTTAAACATAATGACAATGAAATCATACAAGACCTTAATGTTTATTGCTCTCTATGGTATATGGAATATTTAATTTTTTTAATTAATTAATATATAAATAACCTGTTGCCATTCCCTGTCGAGTTCGGCTTTTTCGCTCTTATCCTTCGTCTTCCTCGTCTTACGGCCATCTTGTGTTTTGACGCCATATTGGAAAGCAGCCTTTGGAAGCGCTTCTTTGCTACTCATGTAGTCAGAATATTCCTCTTGAGTGTCGAAATCCCAACGACCTTGATATGAACAAAAATAATTTAAATCATTACTTACTAACATATAACACTACACTGAGCAATGCAATCATATATTATTTCCTATTTTTTCATAACTAATAAAATTTCATTTACTTAAGATGTTAGTGTGGATATTTGTGTAATCAATAACAAAATATACAACTTAGATACAAATCATGAAATTATGTATAATCAGTTTTTCTATTCTCTATTTAGTATTATATGCAAATATATGAGGAAAAATGTTAAATTTCTTTACAAATCCTTGTAGAAAAAAAAACTTTGTATGTTAAATTGTGAGTTATCATTCACAAATTACTTCAAGCTCAACTATAATATCTACATTAATTATTAACATGTATAGTTATTAATTTCGAATATATTTACGTATTTTACTATCTCCATATATACACTATACACGTATCCATACTTTTAATTCCTCTTTATCAGATATATGTCTTACTAGAAATGTATTTTAAAGAGATAAGGACATCATTACGAACGTTATCATATTGATTTTGTACCTGATGTACATAAATAAAAAAAAAAACTGTGTGTCAATACCGATAGGTCCCTTCTTATTTCCGGCGTCCATCTTGGTGTAGTCGACCTCGTCGTCTGAATCGTCAATGGCGTCATTCATTTCCCTCAGCCCGGGGTAACACTCAGCGTAGCCCTCGGGCTCCGCTGCCAACCGGGACAGGAGCGCCGCCGAGCGACGGTCGCGCTCCGTACGACGACCTACAAGTGGCCCTGCAGATTATAAAACCATGAGTGTACATTACAAAGTGAAAATCGTTCAAAGATTACAAAATACAACTAATATAATATATAAACTATTGCATACAAAAAAACAGGTACTGCCAACGAATATTATATAAGCTTTCACATTATGGTTCCCTCGACCTCAACAAAGAAGCATATTGAATTAATCAAAATTTCTGCTTGATATTTATTAAATTATACCGAATTTAAATTAATTTTTTAAAATGCTTCTTTTTTTAATAATGTCAACGGCACACAGTACACCGCCTGGGTGATATAATACCTTCTTCCTTCTCTGTCTCCTGTGGTTTGTCAAAGTATCCAGTCCTCGGTCGTTCATCGCGTCGGTCACTTTGCCTGTCATCCGCTACATAATCCCCAATATCGCCATATATAGAGTCGTCGTTGCGACCCTTCTCTGTATTTTTGTCCTGAAATATATATTATTAATAATAATATATCTCACAACCCTTACTATTGTAGATTGGCTTGAAAGAAGTCAAAATAGTCTACATTTCGGTTAAAACGTTATGTGTGTCTTTTAATATACATATATTTATATATATATATATATATATATATATATATATATGTATGTATGTATTTAAAAATTACCTGTGTTTCATTTAAAACTCATCGCAATATAATCATTAATAATGAGAATATGTTACGGTACCTTCGTCTTCTTAAGCTTCCTGTGCCGCCCGTGTCTCAAATACGAGAATATCTGAGACAGCTTCTCGATGACCACGTCGTTGGAGGCGGAGCCTGATGTCCGTTCATCCATTTCCGGAACATCCGCCTTGCTCCTCGTCAGGGTTGTTGGTATATCGCTGTCTATGGTCCCTTCATCATCTAATTCAACAACATAAGCCATACGACCTGGAGCGAACAGGTCGTTGCGAGTAATCTTCTTGTTCCTACAATTTATTCATCGCATTAGAATTATTCAAAAATAGAACGAATAGATTAAATATTACAGTGAATGGAAAATAACAATAAATCAATTTCATTAACACTTACTTCTGCTCTATAATGAGATTGTAAATATTTCTAGCCATTGGGTTTTCGAACTGTATTTCTTCTTCCTTCATGTAAATAAACATATATTAAAAAATGTCACTAATTAATATAATGTATATAATAAATATGTAATATTATTTACCACTGGCAACACTTCTTTCTTCTCTGGTATCGCTTCAATGGGAACTGATACAAGTCGTTCCATTTCCAATTCTTGCTCGTTTTCCCGCGTTTGGATTTCAGAACGGACCTGATTTAAATAAAATCCACATAAAATTTGGAATTAAATTATTATCTTATTTTTCATATTTCATAAAACTAACTCTGTTGTAGTTCTGATTGTGTACAGTAAAGAAATTTTAAACCGAAATATATAGATTACTGTCTGGATAATATACTGGAACTGTCATATCATTTTATGGGTAAAGGCCAAAACACATTGATTTTTAAAGACATGTACAGATATATTATGTATTTATAATTTATATAAATATAAATAATTTAAGATAAGAATGAAATCAATGGGTTTCTGGCTTAAGGCTGTAATGATAATTTTACCTTCTGCAGCAGAGCATAATCAAGACCCTTCACCAAGTGGGTGTGCTCCATATCACCACCAAGATATTTGGATTCCTGAAATCATATTTTTTAATGTCAAAATCAGTAGTTATTATATAGCAAACTACATAAGGGACAAATTTTAATATTATTATATATGTTGCAAATAAGTCACCTGGATCATTTGTCGTCGCCGTTCCTTAGCATCCATTCCGGACTTAGCATCCGGAGCTACGGCCCTGAAATTCACGTTAAAAATTGTATGAGCAATGTTTTATGTACACAAATATTATATCGCAATTCTACTATGTACTAGCAATAAGATATACATCTATAATCAAACAGGATCTAAATCATGAAAGGTGATATGAGAATAAATCTCAACTGGTTTTGCTTAAGCACAACCTAGTTTCATCTTATTACTTAAAACATACCTGTAAGCGCTGCTAGTGTT
Source organism: Danaus plexippus (assembly GCF_018135715.1). Lineage (NCBI taxonomy): Eukaryota > Metazoa > Arthropoda > Insecta > Lepidoptera > Nymphalidae > Danaus > Danaus plexippus. The sequence goes on from NC_083559.1 coordinate 14,147,046, forward strand.
GCTTGTGGGGTCAACGACCAAATCGTTCACACCGTCACGTCTTTCCCTTGCACGATCTCTATACTTCTCTGCCAACTCTGCAAGCTTATTGTCCTCCTGCTTCTTCAGAGCGGCATAGTAAGATTTCTTTTTACGTCTCAGTTCACTCTTGTTTTCTACCGGTGGAGGCATGGTCCTACATAAAAATAATTTCAGCTTTAGCTTCGTTTTTTGTATATGATAATATTTATTAAATTTTTTATATTTTCATGGAAGCCATGATGATTCAACTCAGGTACAAATTTTAAAATTAAGTAATTGTATGTTAGTGATATTGTAATTTTTTTTTAACAACAATTTTAATTCTCAGCAAGTGTCAATGACAAAATTGGTAATTTTTTTTATATACAAAGAGAAATTAAAATCTGAGTTTTGAAACTCTAATATATATTTTTCATAATACAAATGAAAGATTTGTCAGTTACTTATCACTGCATCTTTGACCACATCATTTCACATGATGACATTATATGTATACATGTCTATGATACAATAAAATGTATTAAAAATTAATTAAAGGTATCCAAAATATGTAACATTGAGACTACTGTCATTAAAAGCCTCAAGAAACAGCTATCAAGTTGAGATAACAGCTATGGAGTAAGTAAAATTAAATAACACAGTAGTAAAACATCCACACATATATCATCTCAATACTTTTGATTGAAATGTGAATATTTTACCCAGCACTAGCCATGGCTTCCCGAATAGATCCATCCCCCCGACTGCCACCAGATGGAGTGGATCGAGGAGTCATCAACAACTTTCTGAAGTCATCGTTAGTAAGCCTCTGAGACACCGGAGTGTCTTCAACACTTCTGTCTTCCATGTTTTAGTTGTATTTCAAACAATGTCGCTGAAACGGAAAAGTAAAGGATAAAAACAAGATAACAATTACTTTATAGCTTTTAAAAGATAGCTGAGAAAGCAATTGCTTATTAATTAAAATATAAACCAACAAACAAAGCTTCTCAAGAGCGTTATATCTATTTAATATTTTAGAAATCCCTTCACTCCCTACAAGAGTGGTTATCTCACAGTAATTTTTTGAATTCTTACATACTATTTATTACTAATTTTATTACATACCCTTAATGTAATATTCCGTTCCGCGTCTTCGAATTTTTCTAATTCTGACTGGCTACTTGATTTTGACAAATGAATTGTCAAATTATAATTTATAAGTCAATACGACAGACTATACAAAAATATATAAAACAATTTAGGTAATAGTTACACTTAAAGTAGAAATATATGTATTTATAAAACATTTTTAATATACAAACATCGCGTATACTTTATCTGTTTTTTATTTTTCAAATTTTGTTGAAATTGAAATTTGTTTACCCTTTATATAATTAATATTACTCTAAAATGTAAGAGGCTTTAAACAATAACAAAAGCACGCCATGTTACAAATAATACCAAAAATGCTAATAAACGCAAAACAATGATGGAATACCGTTTTTATATTAGTTATAAACTTAGGGTTTAATTGTCTTATCTTAGTCTATGATGTTCATAGAATCTCTTATGTAATTCAATTAGAAATACCAGTAGGTAATTACCTATAATTTCTTGTTGATTATCAGCGGTCAAAAGGTCACGACATCTAGTTTACATTTCACAACGTTCTGGAGCTGAAATTGGAACTGTAAATATCCCGGTGATTTGCAATTTATTTAGTAAATTCTATCTCAACCGGTCCTATACATACATACTAAATATGCCGCATTTAAGAATCGAAACGAATGTATCCAAAAGTAAAATACCTGAAGACTTCGTTTCTAAAGCAATTCCAATTTTAGCAAATAGTCTTGGGAAACCTGCTCAAGTAAGCTTATCAACAATTTTTTACCATGCGATTTAATAATAAAAGGAAGGAATATATATATTTAATATATAAATTCTGTTTTAGTTTTGTGTGGTCTCAATTATTCCCGATGTTCAAATGTGTTTTGGTGGTTCCAATGCTCCATGTGCCACAGCAAGTTTAATGTCAATCGGGGCTCTTGGTCTGAATGAAAACAAAAAACATTCAAAAGTTTTGTTTGAATTGGTTGAAAAAGAGCTGGGTATTCCTAAAGACAGGTATATCTTTAGTTAGCATGAAAATAGTTAACAATTTGTGAAATAACATCTGTGGTTTTCTAATAGATATAAATACATATTTTTTATGTATTTCATGTCTTGTGGTGAATTATTCTTAGTATATTATATATAATTCAGCTGTATTTTTATTTGTATTTAAGTTGATACCAAATTAATATTTGAAATCCATTTCTACATATTACTGTTCCTTTAATAGAATATTATATATAAACTTAAAAAAATTTTGTTGATATCATCATGATTAGAATATCAGAATGTATATTTTCTGTGTTATTAATAGTATATATGACTTATTTTTATTAAAATCTTTTTTTTTTTTCAGAATGTATATAACATACCAAAATGAACCATCCTCCAATGTCGGTTTCAAGGGAACAACATTCCATGATATTATTGGATGATTTCTAGCATCACTCTTATATATCTACTGAAATCTTTCAATTGGAAATATTAATACCGTTTCACTTAAATGTGAATGTTCAGGCTTAATAATGTATATTATTTATTAAAAAAAAAAAAAAAACACAAATTTCAATCAATATCTTGACTATAACATTTATAATTAAAAAAAATAATTTTAAAGCACTGTTTAGTTTTTTTTATTATCGTACAACCTTCATACATATACCTTTCACCAACTACCTACTTTAAAAATAATTATTCATTTGGCAACTCACTCTGATAGAAAATAATGTTATTAGTAAATATATCAACTATAAAACATGCAGTTGTACCAGAAATAGTTAAATATTTAAGTGTTAGTTAGAACCAGGGTATAATGTTTTAAAAACTGTTAAATATCTAACACTTGCCAAATCTTAATACATTGTTTGTTTGGAAATGATAGATCTTAAAAATAGAAGCAGTTACTAAAATATTACTAAATATTAACTGAGGTATTTTGCATGATTAATTCTTATGCTTCATATACTGAATCGGTTTTAATTAAATTTTACACAAATTGAAGTACATGTAAAGAACATCAATTGACTTTACATTTCAGTTAATGTGTGCCACACATGTCAAAATGTCACGTAAGACAGTAAATTTTATGTTCCTTTTATTTTCATCTTAATATAAATAAATTTCAGCCATACCTAATGGAAAATGTATATTGGATCGCGCGTTTTGGGCGATTGTGAAATAAATTATTAAATGAATGTTCTGATAATAAAAGTACGTCATAAAATTTCAGTTACTATTTCTTTAAAAATTTTAAAGTTCTTTTATAGTTGCGTTATAATTCATAACACATTATAATTTATAACAATCACTACAAATTTCATATTAAATTTTAAGCAAGAAACTTGGTTTAAATCTTCCAATTTAATAAATGAATATATAATTTTTATATTGTGAAAAAAAATCATATTCAAACGTAATACAAAAAACAACTATTACTCATAATTAAGTCAAAAGTCAAATTTTTAAAATTCATGACTGATACACAGCAATACTACAGAAGACATTTGACACTTATTAAAAAATAAAAGTGTTAGTATAAACTTGTACTTTAGCTTGGCTAAACTTGGTAATTCCCCGACCCCCGTTAGGAAACGACTTTAAGGAAAGGTGTTGCCATCAGAATTCTTATGTTTAGTAGCGGAACTCGTATTAGTTAAATTTTTTTAACAATCCACTGTAAAGCTACAGAATAATTAATGTTATTTAATTAAAAATGTATATATTTTTTTTTGTGGTAAATGGAGTAATAATAAAAGATGATATGAATGCATCAACTTGGAAGAGGATTTAAGAAAATTAGTCGAAAACGCTTGAGGGGATCGAAAATATGGTTATGACAGAAAAAATAAACACAACTGAAAGGATACTTAGTATTTAAAGAAATAAAAAGTAAATAAAGTATCATTAGACGCTCAATCAGTCTAAAGACAATATATTTTATACATTGCAAGAAAAAGTAATGGGAATACCAACTATTGGTGTGGTAAAAAACAAGCATTTTATAGTTGGTCTCTCTCTATAACAGATAATTAATAACTTAATTCGTAATAAAGATATGTTTTGGAAATACTTAAAAACGTATTAACATTTTATGAGATTTCTAAGTATACGAGAAAAGAACATAAATTAATATCAAAAATGGATAAGAAGGCACACAAAAGGGGAACATTTTATGAAAACAATAATTATAAATAGTAGAATGATATATTCCCAATTCTATTCCTTTTTTCACATGTTAATATTTATTAACTTTTCACACATTAGTTCAGGTGTTAACATTTGTGAATATTGCAATATTAATATTTAAATATATTCGTGACAAAAAAATGCAATAGAATTTGAAACTCGTTTTATTTTTTAATTTGTAGTAAATCGAAATATTTTTTAAATTGAATTATTTTATGTTACAAATGGCTTTCCGTCTTATTTAATAAAAAAATTGTTTTACTTTTCAATTGAACAAAAAAAATTAAATAAAACATAGGTCACAGATAAGGAACGATTTCAAATGTCAAACAATATTTTATATTCTACATTTTAAGCGGGGAAATACCTAAATTTTTTATAATTTATAGTGGGGGTATATCTATTACTTTCCATCTAGATTCTAGACTCAGTAGCAACTAACAGCAAGTAAATTAACCAACCTTTCGCTCTGTGTTGTGTGTGTTTACACATCCCAGTTTTGTTTGATAAAACTATTTTGATTTTTATTTTTCTATTTCACATTTGTTCAAATTTCAAACTAGTTGCATCTATAATGGGAGAAAAGAATTCAAAAATTGAGTGTAACAAAGAAAATTTAAGTAACAGGAATCAAGAGAGCGGGAGGTAAAACGTTACTTTTTGTACATTTAAAATTTTCCACAGTTTGCAGTATGTGTTGAAAATATGACAAAATGTACATTTTTTGCATTTTAGGCAAAGTCATTGTACAGCAGAAGACGTCGTAAAAATTTTAGAAACTCAAAAACGGTTATATAACGAGAGACTATTGGCAGAACAAAGCAGGTAAATGCGTAAATAACCATCTTGTAGGTTAGACATGATGTAATCTTACAATATAAATAAATTTTATTTATTGTTATATTTGTGAAAAAATCCGTTATGCAAATTTAAGATCTATTTTAATTTTTCTTGATGAAGTATGTGTTCCCTATAATTTTTCTAGCCTATATTTATGACCTATTAGCTTTATAAGTGTTTTGAATACTTTATTTTCAGAATATACCCCAATATACAATCAGAATTGACTTATTCACCAAGTACTTCAAATAGTTACAAGTAAGTTATATATATATATATGTTTAATTATACTAGAATTATTGTAAATATTACAACTTAATGCCTTCACATTGGGTGAAAGTGTGCTATTCTGTTAAACTAAAGTATAAATACAGTATTAAGATAATTTTATCCATAATATTGTAATTTTTTTTTTCCATTCATTAGAGAATGCATGTGTACCTTATTACCTATTATACATGTGCCTAAATACCTTATTGTAATTATGAGTTGTATAAATACTACTTTCTATTATTAATCAGATTATATTTACAGGCTTAATGATTTAGGCTCACATTCGATTAACTTATATTAATTACTGATGCCATTAAGTATATATATTTAGCCCGATTGCTTGTCAAAGCGTCCTAAACATAAACTAAATAAATAACATTTACATTTCATTATAAATCAAATACTAATAAGTTTCTAATGATTTCATTATCATTAGTAACTTGAAGAGTAGTGGTATTATCTTTATCATTGCTGGCTTGAAGGACAATGGTACTAAACAAAAATTATGTCAATGTACAGTCTCTTCTTCATCTTTCCAAGTCCTAAACTGGAACACTAAGGTTTTTTTTTTATAAGCAATCAAAACAACTATTCTACAGTTCATGAAAATATAATTTGGTTTTAATTATAAATTCTTTGTCATTAGTATAACACACTTATTGTTAGATGAAAATATATGTCACACACATAAAAGACTCTATTTAAATACTCATCAAACCTGATAGAGCTTGAGATTATGATACCCTAAAAGATAATTTTAATATAAATATATCTGTTCCATGCATATTATATGTGTAAATACTTGTAGAAACTGGCTTCTTTATGGCTATACCATTATATACCATTGACTAAAATTTTCCATTTCTTAATCCATTTTTTAAATCGTAATTGAGTATTTTGAATACATATACTTACAAAATAAATCACAGTTGATGCAGCAGTTATATAATGGTAACATCGTGTATTTAATGTTGGTAACATTTATATATATTTTTATATAAAAATCCATTATTGCAGCTATATGAAGCAGCTAGGCATCTCATTTATATACTACAATTTTATTACCTAATTACATGTTCTAGAATCACATTTATAGGTATTAGATTAATAAAAAACCTTCAGAACATTGTTACCGCAGTGGTTCCCAAGCGGTGGTCCGCAGAATTCAAACAGTGGTCCGCAAACAAATTCAAAACTCTTTTAAATTTTATTAATGTTCTAATAACATATTTTTGTTGAGATGAAATACATTGAGCTTTTTATTAAAGTTTATTTTCTTAGTCTTTCACTTCATTTTTCTTTTACATTGTGGTCCCATGCGAACAACAAAGAATACAAAGTGTTCCCTAGTCAAGAAAAGGTTGGGAACCACTGCGTTACAGAATAGTAACCATTTAACATTGTGAGAATGTCCTATTAATATTCCTTTGTTTTTAGTATAACACCGACCGCTCCTGCAGAGATCCTTTTATATACAACTGATACCCAAACAATGGGAGCTGCTAGCCAAATTATCCCATTGCGTGAACAGCAACCTACTCAGAGGTATATTTTGCCTCTTTATTTATTTATAATAAAATCAGTACATATCACAGAATAACATTCTATATCATAAGAATAAATTTTTGATTTATACAATAATTAATTATATCAATATACAAATAATCGTGCATATAATATAGGTAGCTGTATAAAGTAAAATTATTAAGAAGAGTTTTATCATAGCTGTGATTTTTATATATGGACATTGTTTATGATAATGTATGTATAATATATGATTAAAATTAACATGATATTTATGCTGTATTGATGGTTTTGTTTTAGACATGAATATCCAACTTCGGGCCCTTCAACATCCACTTTGGATTCACAAGAATCAAATAAACAAAGACACAATAGCAGACCAAATCAAAGAGCTGCGAGTTCCTTGCGACAGTAAGTCATTGAAAATTTTGTGACATATTTAAGTTATATATATACTATTGTTTATGAAACTATTATAATATATGATTAAAATTAACATGATATTTATGCTGTATTGATCGTTTTGTTTTAGATATGAATATCCAACTTCGGGCCCTTCAACATCCACTTTGGTTTCCCAAGAATCAAATAAACAAAGACACAATAGCAGACCAAATCAAAGAGCTGCGAGTTCCTTGCAACAGTAAGTCATTGATAATTTTGTGACATATTTAAGTTATATATATACTATTGTTTATGAAACTATTATAATATATGATTAAAATTAACATGATATTTATGCTGTATTGATTGTTTTGTTTTAGATATGAATATCCAACTTCGGGCCCTTCAACATCCACTTTGGTTTCCCAAGAATCAAATACACAAAGACACAATAGCAGACCAAATCAAAGAGCTGCGAGTTCCTTGCAACAGTAAGTCATTGATAATTTTGTGACATATTTAAGTTATATATATACTATTGTTTATGAAACTATTATAATATATGATTAAAATTAACATGATATTTATGCTGTATTGATCGTTTTGTTTTAGACATGAATATCCAACTCCGGGCCCTTCAACATCCACTTTGGTTTCCCAAGAATCAAATAAACAAAGACGCAATAGCAGACCAAATCAAAGAGCTGCGAGTTCCTTGCAACAGTAAGTCATTAAATATTCTGTGACATGTTGTGTTGGTAAAATTGTTAAATGTTTTCAGAATTTCCAAAGAGTCCGCAATACAAAGTATTTACATTGATTTTGTAAAAAAAAAATCTTATTTGCAACAAAATTAACACATTTTTCGTAAAGAAACGGTCACTATATTTTGTTAGATAAAGTTATTGGAACAAACATATCCAAAGACTTAAGGCAAGTGTCCGTGAAATCTGACTGTAAAATTTTCTCTTAAAGGACAAATAGAAGAGCAATTGTTAATTGTGTTACTTGCAAGGAAAAGTTTGGTTTAAATATTTATCAGTGTCAAAATGGGCACAGCTCTTGCGAAGACTGCAAATCCAAAATGAAAAATTGCGGTACATGTTGTGAAATTATCACAAATATGAGAAACATCACACTCGAGGCAACTTTTGCCTCTAACATTGTAGATGACAAGGTGAGGAATTGCTAGACTTCTACTAACACTAGTATAGTAAAGCAGCTAAAGAAAGTCACTAACTAACAATATCAAATTTTATTACTCACGTTTAATAACGACCCACAGTATATTTTTCCTTTTTTGCCACCTAAAAAATTTCTTTTCGATGTGCATGAAATTTATAATTGGTGCTTAAATAAATATAAATTCTAATTGAGAGAGTCTGCATTGCATTATAAGCGTTTGCTTTACAGCCAAAAAAGCCGTGTATATATAAGAGTCGTGGTTGCATATTGCATTTTCAAATGGATGATATGGAGGCTCATCTGACTGATTGTATATTCAGGGATCTACCCTGCCCTTTGACTAATTTAAATGATGCCTGTAACTGGAAAGGTAAAAAGTATTTTTTATTTTTTACATCACATACAATAATTTTTATCTTTTACACAAATAATAATATATATTACTTATCAGAATTAAATTCGTCATTATATCAAATTACCAAAAACCTTTTATACGATTGAATCTTTAAATAATTTCCTTGAATGGTCAATCTTCAATATTAAATGTACTTGAAATTGTTGGTTCCTGTTGTATAAAACATACAATATTTTTCCGTTAGTTTCTGCTACATCAATTTGTTTTAGAGAATTTTGTAAATGTTTGAAAAATGCTCAGATTTACCAATTTTAAAGCAATGAAATGAAATATGCCAGGTTTATGTTTACAGCATCATTTTCCTTACTACTAGGAGTAGACTTAAGATTTAATAATTTAAATTCATCTATATAATAAGTATGCATTCTTATTTTCAGGATGGATGAAGAATATTTTGGAACACCTCCATGACATGCATCCAGAAAAGTGTCAGGCTGAAGTTAACAAAGAAATGTCATTGCTGCTAAGCGGCTTGGATTACAAAGGTTTTCATTTAATCACCCTTGGAAATATCCCCTTTATACTACATATACAAATTGACATAACACTAAACAACATTTCCATGGCTGTACTGTGTCTCGGTACAAAAATGCAAGCTTCCAAATGGATCTATGAATTGCATGTATACCAAAAGAAAACTCCTCGTCGCAAATTCGAATACATCGACATTTGTCAGCCGTACGGGACACCAATCTGCGATATAATTACAGCCTGTAATTGTGCCATCATCAATATAGATTATGCAAAAACCTTCCTGGATGCTGGCAAGTTGACTTATAAGGTTTATATCAAGAAAAAGAATATTAATCAATAAATAATTTTTGCCACTATATAAACTTATAAACATTTAAAATGGCATTTATAAATCCCATTATCTTGACGTAGTTCAAAAATAGTATTACATGTTAGCGATAAGAGTATAATTTGTATTAGACTACTTTTAACTCTTGATTATTCCATTACTCTATGCGATGCTTAAAATTTTATTTTTCTTTTTTATACTATGCTTCATTCTATTATTCCTCAGCTGAAGTGTCTTAGCATCATGAAAGATGTTACATGAAAAAAAAATATTAGAGCATATATTTCTACTACTACTACTATGTAAAGTTGCATTATTATATTAAAAAATAATTTCACAGTCGCTCATGTGTACTTTCAAATAAAACAACAAAATTTATTTAATAGCCATTACATTTTATTCATACATAAGCTCAATTATCTAGTTCTACGGGGTGACGAGTATGCGATATCTGTTAGAGACTCGATGGGCCCTAATTGATTTCAATACAATAATAAATAATTGAAATGTAATATCAATAGGACATTACAAGTTGAACACATTTAGAAAGTATAAGATTCGTAATATTAAAACAAGTACACTTATCAATAAAACTTGATTAACACTCTCTTCGATGATAGGTGTACAATAATTTTCCTTAACAAAATTATGTACTTGTATTAGTGAAAGCCCTTTCTATCTATTTCTTGACTTATGTTCTTCGGAATACCTTTGTCTTGTTATTATATTAGTGTTGCTAAGATATTTATATCTTCAATAAATTGATGTTAAACAAAAAAGCTGCTTGATTGCAATAAAACCTTAACAGAATTCATATGTGATACAGTTGGAAGTTTTCAGTCCTAGTCGTTCACATTTTTGACCAACAATTGATAAGAAAATAATAAAATTGTTTTTGAACTGGATAAAGCTATAATTATTTTGATTGAATTATCACGATGCGAAACTTGTAAAATAAAACAAAGTTAAATAATTTAAATTCATTATGACTAAATAAGGATAGTTAAGTATGTTATTTAGTAACCGTAATGACATTTGATTACTGATATCCCATCTAAAATATTTCCATGTTCCGGGTATCCTCAAAAGCCCAGAGAGTGGTAAGTATTACATAACACAGATAATAATTAAGTGACTAGAATATGTGCTAAATATAAATCATTAAAAAATACATCCGTGTCTCACGCAAACGGATGTCGATTGAAACGGTGCAAAATACAACAAATCACTCGAGTGTTATCAACTTTTTAACCGCAAACAAAACAAATACTGGTCCTACAAGGAAAAGGTATACTTGCCATACAAATACATACTTCATTAACATCTATTACAACATCAATAATATGAGATCAAATGGAATGTTGAAAGTATTTAAGAAATAAATTTATATTTAAACATACTACTGTTACAGGTTTACGTAACAAAGTTAAGATTGCCGACGACATCAAAACATACACAGATATATAAGGTCACTATTTCCTAAAAGAGTATTGTTATAGTAATGTTTGCTTCATGCAATATAATTAATGAAAAGAACATTCAATGTTCACACTTGCTTCTTAAAACCATTAATAAGTATACAAAGTGCTTATATAATTTAAAAAAAGTGTTACAGACAAATTGATCTTAATTGTTAATGCCTCCGTTGTAAGCGTAGTCAGCTTTATTGTGCATTACAAGATGGTTGTCCACAAAGTAGAAGCTATCAGAACATGTCTCAAACGGGGCTGCTATCATTTCTTCGACTGGAATTTATATAAAAAAAATATAATTAAACAATTTTATGATCTTTTTGATTTTTTGGGTAGTGTATTATGTGAATAGTTCAGGTATAATTACCAAGATTTGGTGGCAGTGATGGGAACTCATATATGTGTTCACATGTGTTTCTTGAAAATGGAATACAGAAGCCAAATTCAAAATCAAAGGTCTTAAGTAATGTGTCCCTAAAGAAGTGTTTTTCAATCATTCTAAAATGATTGACAGGACGAGCCCCGACTGTAAACTCAACCCTGAAAATTGCATTTTGTCATCATTACATAAAAACTAGGCTACTCACAATCAATTTTTTTACAAAAACATACATAATACAATTCTACTTAAGATTCAAAATATAATTGACACTTACGTTGCCCCGACTGTCTTCAGCTTTAGAAACTGTGGAGTGAATTGGTATCTCACGAATCTGCCCGCATTAGGATCCAATGGTTCTTCAGGGACTTCTTCTGCACCCTCATTGTCAACACCGAAGTCGGTCGGAGGTTTGGCAATTTCAAAAAGAACGGTGCCAGTTTCGAGATCGCGTATTTTAAATCGTGTGAAATCTATATCGTACACGTTCGCGTCCGGACTACATAAGTAGGTATCAGTTATTTTATTGAATTTTAAAACGTCGTCCGGAGTAACGTTGTTAGGGATGATTTCATCACGATTGGATTCGAGAAGAGATATTGATTCACACTTTTTACTAACCAAACTCATAATTATAGCACCTTTAACTCTAACAATATTAAATAACACTATCAGAGACTAATGGTCCGCTGATAATTTTGTTAAACCATTATTTATTTCTGAATTTCAATATGAAATGACACTATATTTTAAGAACTTCAAGAAGGGAATTAAAATATAGCCGAGGATCGAAAATCGAAATTATTGGATTTTTCTTGTCAGTGCTCACTAGTAACTACTACAGTCCACAGTCTATAATATTAGTTATTACAGTAAGCTTCAAGTAGTCTGTAGTAATAAGACATAGACAAAATTTCGGTATACAAATTGTCGATTTTTTTTATTTTGTTATAATACAATTTTGTAAAATCCCCATAAGGTCTCAACGTCTTTTATTTTGATATAAGTATAAATTGTATACAAATAATACAACAAATTAATTTATTATTTTGAACGAATCCATAACTGCTGACGTAATTTCCGTTGCATCATAAGCTGAAGCATGCGCCTTGTCATTTTTAGTCATTGGTTGGTCAAAGATTTTTTGAAATTACAATAATCAGATAATCGGGCGGTCGCTCAAGTGTTGGACTGTGATAAGTTTACTTTAAGGTTGTAGTGAAATATCTGATGTGCATTTAAGTGAAAAAACAATAAATCAAGATGCTTATTAAAGAATAGTAAGTTATAATTAAGGTTATACAGTCCTTTTGTGAATATAAATCGATTTTTTGTCGTCAGCTAAATACTGTAAGGAAATATCTTAGGAAATTTTCTTGCTATTGTATGTTTATTTAATTTTATGAATATCTATAGGGTAGAGTTTTTAAAGGTCTACGGGAGTGACAGATCCAAGATTTTCAGATTTCTGGCAGATGGCCATTAATAGTACTAAGAACCATTGAGAATTTGTCCATATGGAAAATTAATAATTTCATTTTTTCTTTTCAGTCGCGTCACCCTTCCTCTGACTGTAGAAGAGGTAAGCTTTATATTTTATTTTTATTATTATTCAAAATTGTTATATTTTTGGTTAAATGTAAAACTTTTATTACTTAATTTCATACGTCTATAGAATTTTATATAATATTTTTTTATTATTATTTATGACTAATCAAGATTTTTTATCAAATACTATCTTATCAAAATATTTATTTTAATAGTACATATACTTGTTACCTACATAAAATTACATGATGAGTAATTTTTATTGTTTTATTATATTCAAAATTTACAACATTATACCGAAGTCATTTTTTTTTTTTAAACACAATACACTTTTTTCAATATTAATATCAGCTTAAATTGACATTTACATCATTGTGTTCAGATTTGACAGAATCTCACTTACCCTTTGTATTGATTTATTAATTATTTGGCATTTTATAGAGCTTTTGCAGCTGGACCCTACAATATATTATATTGAAGAAAATAATATACTAAATCTCATCTTAGACATGTGTTATATTAATCAATAAAATATATTCTTATATTTTAAATATCAAATAAAAGTCAAAATAGTCCTGTGAACACAATATTATAAAGATTTTATTACTTTGAAATGCATAAATTAAAAAAAAAAATTAATATTAAGTCACTTACATAGATATTATATACTCTTTTCAAATTCAATTATATTTGTCATATGTTGTTTAAGTGTGTTAAAATATAATCAACCTTTTAATATACGTACATGTATGTCAAAAATTAAAAATGTACTATAATTATATCTCTAAATATGTATGTCAGGTCGTAATGCACAATAGCCGTGGAAATTCTTACAGTTTGTTATTAAAATTTAAAATTGGTTGAAAGGCTTGAAATTCATGACATCCACTATATTCCCTTATAATTTTCCACCATGGACATATTCATATATAACCTTGAGGTATGTGAACACCACAACCTTATATGTATAATACATCAATATTAATAAAATATATGCTTCAAGTAAAATATAATATTTATATATTCTGGTATGAAAATTAAGTAAGTACTTAAAGTAATAAGTATATATTGAGGCTATTTATATTTAAAATGTAAATTATTTTTTTTAAATTTCATATCTGTTTAAAAATTTTATGTTTTTATAAAAAGTGAATCTAAGATTATGTGTGTGATATAAGCTCGCGCGACGCGATTAGGTCAAGGACTCGTTGAGGGTTCCTTGAGAGCCGACAAGAAAAGACTGCATACGAGAAAAATTAGCACAAAAAAATAATATATTACATAACCATTGACACAATTTAAATACTCGCACATATATTCAATATATTTCCGTTACAGATAAATGAATATTAATAATCGATTAAATAAAATATAGATACTTTTTAATTGACTCGAATATTAAAATTAAATTGTCCGTGAACATATTGTGTTATTGATTATTGTGACAGTATTTGTGACCATGAAGTTGTTATTTCATGTATACTACAACAGTTTTGACAAACTCTCATGATTCACATTTCATTCAGTACCAAGTCGCTCAGCTGTTCTGTGTGGCGGAGGTGTCCAAAAACGAAACGGGCGGAGGTGAAGGTATAGAGGTGATCAAAAATGAACCATTCAAGGATTATCCATTGCTGGGTGAGTGCTTATACGGATGCTTACTAAACATTAATATTCAAATAAAAGGTGTACTATTTCTATTGTAACATATGTTACATAAGTCGTTAAGGACATTTTATCTTGCTTTTTATTATCTGTTGGTATTAATGCGTCATGATGATTTGTAGCCGCTAAATGACAGCGATATGCCACGTTCGTAAACAGCTGTTAAATAATGCTTCCGATTTGATACGGTCTGATCTGATCCTTAGTGATGTCCAGCTCTATATTAAGCTGATTGTAAAAACTTTTTCTTTTTAATAAAATCGGTTAATTGATCAAAGACGCGTCCTTACTTTAGACAAATATGTCGCCAGAGACAGGTGTCAGTCTTCATATATGAATGCAGTGAGTTAATAAAGAATCACATGAGAGATCTTGTAATTAAAAAAAAATGTAAATATTCTGTAAGAATATGCCGAAAAAATGAGAGTGACTCACAAATATATAGGTGTAAGTATAAATTTTTTACGTTCCATTTTTAATTTTTTTATAACGAGCGACGAATCAGTGGACGGTTGGCTCAGTGAAAGTTAAATTGGCCTCAATTTAAGCAATGAAATTTAATGATATCTTTACATTGGTAATGACAATCATCGACGGTCGCTAAATATTTAAATACTGTTAATTTCCATACGAAAAGTATTCAAATAATATCTGTCATGTTCAACTTCTTTAATTCTGAACGCCATATTTGACGTTCTAGTGAAGAATGATCCTAAAACAGCGTCAAGTTCAAAAAGAGGTGGCGTTAAAGCAGTCGGACTCGACTCCTGCATGACCTGCGGTCCTTGTCTCGAAGATGGTAAAATGTTTAAAAAAAAAATCAGAAATATATTTAAGAATAATACTGAGTACACACTTACAGAGATCACAAAAAATTATATGAATAATACGTTTTAGAGTAAAGTGTGCACTCAGCTTAGCTTGCTTAGTTATTATATTATAATATTGTTGTTGGACTTGTTTCGAAGTAATTAATATTTTTGTTTATCATCACGTATGTTACGTAGTCATACTAATTCCGTAATTTCCGTATTTTTTTAATGAATACTAATTTAGTTAGAATATAATTTATGTAGCGAAGGTTAACACGTACCTACATGAGAAGATAAAACTGAACATAAGAATCACCAAGGGTAAACGGAACGTTACAAAATATATACGGAAAGAAAAATATATAAAAATATTATAATTGATATTAAAGAATATATGATTGGTATGTTCCTAAACTCCCGTCACGTAATTCCTGTACCTCAACTACATACGTTATAATATTTAATGACTGATTGTCTTAAAATAACGCTTTAACAACGTGGTATATTGGACCTAACATCTCTTCACTGAGAACCGTATAAAGGCCACGTCAAACTTATTCTTGAATAACTAGTTGAAGTGATGATTTTAAATAAAGTTGCATTCTATTTTCACGTGTATAGAGACGATGTTCCTTTGAATGGCGGTCGTAGTAGCTGTGATGACGTCACAGCCTCTAGTTTACACAGATGGCCGAATGTTTTGCTAGGTGTGCGTTAAAAAAAAATATAATAATAATGAAAAAAAAAAAATACTAATCACACGCTAATCGTGTCACAGTTGTACAATCGTTGCAATTATATGAATTTGTACTACTTTAGTTGTTAATACAGACAATATATATTTTCAAATGGGGTAAATATAAATAATGAGGTTATAGTTTTGTTATTGCCCGTGTCATGGCATTTAAATGTATGTACTTATAAAATCTTTAAAAAACAAAAAAAGTTTTTTTTGCACCCGTCACTTCGTCTTGAACACCGTTCTAAAACAATATTTTCCTGTTCCTATTTCAGTTATTTTTACTGGAATAGTAAATTTTATTTTGGTACTATTTAAAACATACTAAATTTATATGAAATATATTCTATATATTTTTTCTAAAAGTTAACAAAAAATCAGTATCCAAACCAGTTGAAAAATATAATATATAAGTAAATTTTGATGGTTAGAAATATTTTTACTAAACAAATTTGTATTATATGTAGTATAAAGTAAGTTATCAGTAGGTGTTAGTTATGGAGTAATTATTGGTAAGTATAATGTGGATTTCTCATAGAAATATAAATTTCTTAGGTGGTAAATATTCATCTGGGCAATACACCTATAAGATCTACCACCTGGCTTCGAAGGTGCCAGCCTTCATCCGTCTGCTAGCACCAAAAGGTTCCCTGGAGGTCCACGAGGAAGCGTGGAATGCTTACCCCTACTGCCGTACTGTCTTGACGGTATTTATACATATATATATTAACAAAATTAATCCGAGTTATTTATGAGTTTTTTTTCAATGTAATAAAGTGCATTTCATTGTGTTCTCATTTTGACATTAATATTTTTATTCACATTTATATTTGGAACTGTATTAAAAGTCAAGGTCACTTCCAACTGTCTTTTATCTCGGTCTGTATATTTTCAGAGTTATCCATAAATTCTAGAAATAACAAATTAAAATACATTCTAAAATGGAACTGAGGTTTGTTTGATACACAATTTTCGTTTAAATGTAATGCAGGTAATAATAATACGTAAGCGACGTTCTTTTTTTAAAAAATATAACCGTCATTTAAATAAAAAAAAAAATACTAATTTGTTTCGTTTCGTGTTGATGGAAATGTAAATTTTTAAAAACTTCTGTTTTTCGTTTCCACTAGGATCACGTAATATGTGATAATTGATCTTCGTAAGTATTCTTCATACGGATCTGAGCGAGCATCAGCCGACACTAGGGAAGTCTTATAAATACGTTCATGTTAAGCCAACTCAACACTTACGTTGCATTCTTAACGAATTTCTTTTTTTTTTTTATTATTATATTCAATGAACTTTTTTTTTTTTAAAAAAGTAATTATTATGCAAAGAATTTCGTACTATGCATAACCGAACTTTTTTCTTTGCCGATGTACATAAATACTTTGTAGATAATATATATTTATCGTCGTCTTTATAAAGCGATAGTGATGCTGGTAAAGGTCGTCAAACAAAATCTCCGTGTCTACATTTATATTGAAATTAACAATGTTCTAATTAATATCAACGCTAGTTATGTAAAATTATATATTTTTTTTCAGAATCCCGGATACATGAAGGAGAATTTCGTCATTTGCATAGAGTCTTTGCATTTACCGGATGTCGGGGACCAGAATAATGTAAGTAACTAATGCATGCGTGTATTTGTATGTGTGGGTGTGTCCGTGTGTATGTATATATTTATGCGACCAATTGTTTTTTTATTTTTATTATATAACTATTAATATTGAGCAACAGAACTACAAGCAACACAATTAAGTAATGTATACTTATTGATAAATTATATTTAATGTAAAATTAATAGCATTTTAAATAAATATACCTACCCGACGTTTTAATGGTGTCGTTATATAAAATATATATATATATATATATATATATATATATATATATATATATATATATATATATATATATCAGTGAGCCATTGTTAATGATAATTAAATATAGATTCCAACCAAATGTACAGTTACCAAAACTATTTGTAGGTACGTAAATTACTCTACGGTATCATTAGCGATAATATTCTTAGTATTACTTTTTATCGGGACGCGATTATAAAACTCACGTCGTAATTCATTTTATACTTAACGTTTTTACATTATTATTATTTTTTATTTTTTTATTTCTTTTTTTTAATATAAGGCGACTGGCCTTGAATAAATCTTGATGCTACCCGTCAAATAAATCCTCTTTAAACAATAATATTAACATATTAAATAGATTGTGATGTAACTTATGAAATATTCCGTTTTTATTATAATATGACACGTAGTAACTATTTCACACCTATATATACACATAACTCGTCCACACCACATACTAATTGCTGGAGAGTTATTGGTAAAACTTTGTCAGCAAAATACAGTAGCAGAGAAAAGTCCACCGTCTTTGTATATAGGTGATGAGGATATTGTGGCTAGCAACTATCTCATGTGTGCCGATTTATGGCAAAACTGATGTTTAGTAACTTACAAAAATAATAAAGAAACTGTTGTAGAGTCGAAAGTTTTTTTTTTTATTAGGTTCATGCGGTATTTGATCTTCAGTAATGATTTGTTTCGACTGAGTCCCAATAAAACCTCGACTCGACCGAAGCGACAACGTATTGACCTCTAATACAAAGATCAAATCGATGTTACCTACATACGTACTGTATATTATGTCTTAACATATTTATGTCATTGCCGCTTATGTGAATATGTCACAACATATTCCACAGAAATTCCCGTGCGTGTCATGGGAACGGAACTGCCATAATGATGTTTTACTGATAGTCTAAGTGCGAATATCTGTTGGGATGTAACGATGTTTGTCTCTCTATAACACAAAAACTGCTTAATCGATTTTGATCAAACTTTACAGGAATGTAGCCTGGATATCAGGATGATTTATCACCATATCCATTGCTTTAACAGACTATACATTTCTTTCTTAACACAAAACGGCTAAGCCGCTGGCAAAATATGTTTATGAATACATTTGTTTTTATTATTTTGCAGTTTAAATGAAATTGTATGTTTATCTCATGGTACGTGTGCGTAATGTTTTACTATTGCTACTTTATTATTCCTACTTAAATATTCCAATACTATAAGCCGCATTTTTTTTTCTTTCTTATAAATACTATGTCCATCTGACAGCTGTCATTTAACTATAATCAGATGTTGCGTAAAGAGTTGAATAAATGTGTTAATAACACTTAATGAAGGTCTTATAGCTTGTTGTAGCATTTAATACTGCGAACACAGAGAGGCGTAGATTAAAAATAAGACCGTTTTATTTTTATAGTTTATAAATATTTTTTATTTTTTTTTTGCAAATACGTCGTAATAGCCTTACATAAGTCTCAAGTCTTCGATTGGAACGTATTTAAGTTTTGAATGCTATTTATCTGAGATCATAAAGAGTTTTTGTGACTCGCTTCGCTTATATTCCTCTTTGATGCGCTAAACGCGAACATATATTCAGCCTTCCAGCGTGACCTACATTTAAAAAAATTCTCACAGAATTCTCTCGTTCGGGGTCAGTACGCTCATAGTTTTATGTTACATTAAAATTGAAGCTGGCGGCGTATATAATATAGATTTGGAACATAACCTTGTGCTAAGCGAATGTTACATGAACCGTATTAATTTTATATGTTTTTTATGTAAAGATGTTCCACTTATAACGCTGCGTGCAATTTTTTTTTTTTGTTATATAAATTGTATGTATTCAATTCTTATATAGGTTCAGTCGAGTATATGATTTCTATATCGAACAGGTCCACGAGCTGACCCCGGAGAAGTTGAAGAACCGCGAGGTGGTTCATATCGACATAGCCAATGATCCGCTGTCCGCTTCCGACTACAAACCGGAAACTGATCCAACGAAATTCAAATCCAGCAAGACTGGCCGCGGACCTCTCGTCGGTCCGCTGTGGAAGAACGACGTGACCCCCGTCATGACCTGCTACAAACTCGTCACAGCCGAGTTCAAATGGTTCGGCCTTCAGGTCTGTTTTGTTCTGATATATTAATATATCATTCTTTATTTGCTCCTCAATAACACTACGAATTAATGACTCATGCTATATATCATATAATAACAGGGCTATCTGAATGTGATAGTGTTATGGATATCTGTTAAGTAGGTGCTTCACAAAGAGTAAAAATATTATATTATATAAAAAAAATCGGGTTATATTGTTCGTGGGATGCAACAGAGGAAAGTATCTATGTCACAGTCTATAAATATTCTAACATAACACCACAAGTATGTAAACGGTAATTTCTGAACGAGACGAAATATTTTCTCTTTTTGTTTTTACTCTGTGTATTTTTATGATATTATTTATTATTTATGTTCACAGAGCAAAGTCGAGAATCTGATCCAGAAATCGGAGCGGCGATTGTTCACCATTTTCCATAGGTTAGTTGTCGTTTAACACCTTCCTTATCTACAAGGACACTATCTGTACTCAAACAAGTATCAATACTCATATTATTATTCATGATATATATAAATAACAAAGCTATATAAAATAATTACGATTTATAGGCAAGTGTTCTGCTCCATGGACGACTGGTACGGCATGACCATGGCGGACATCCGCGCCATTGAGGAGAGGACCAAGGAGGAGCTCGAGAAGCTGCGCCGGGAGGGCGAGGTCCGCGGCATGAGGGCCGAGAACGAGTAGGACAGTCGACCCATGACACATGACCTCCGACCACCAGCAACCAGCAACAGCACCGGTCGCAGGTCATCACAAGCGGCGGATGACTACCGGACTATATAGATTTCATGTTACAATGTGACCCTTGACCCCCAAACATCTCGGTCGAATCTCAAGGTCCATTGTAATCGGTCCGTTTAGCGTCCCCGCCCTAACAGATGCCCTAGCCTCAGAGATTGCGTTTATTAAGACTGCTGGCAGTCGTAAGCTCATTATTTATATTCGCATATACATTATATGTAAGGCCGCTGATAGTCACGTGACTATGGTTATCACATATATATACATAAAAAAATCTCTATGAACCATGTAACCATTTGATTATGAAATAAATGAAATGACCTTGTCAATGTGATCCTACTTCATCAAGTCTATCTATATACACTGTGGTTCGTTTTTATTCAGAAGCAATATATAGTATTAAAACATATAAATGATATGGATAAATTTAAATCAATTGTGTTGTGGCCTGTTGAACACTTGCAGCGCTGTCTCAACTGATGCGGGGGCACTTAATATTAGTTGGAAACAATAATTTTATTGAAATGTGGTATAGTTGTAAACATTTAAGGTAATGTAGTCAATGGTTAAACGTAGTTGTTACCTAAAGGATGCATCAGATATAAAGGTTTAGAGAGAGTAATAATAAAAAAAAAGCATATATACATACATATATGTAACTTAGCATCGAGATTTTGTGGTTAAACGGCATTTTAGCGGATAATATTTAAAATATTTCAATGTTTTTATAAGTGTATAACCCGTTACGGTCTGGGTTTATTTGGCTGTTGTGTACATAATGCTATAGGTCGATGGCTCGATGGTTATCACAGCTTGGTAGTCGATAATATGTTGGGGTAATCAATTTGATTGTTTTTAAAACCGATTGTGTCGGGTCCGAACAGACCCGTTCCGATAGAACCGGGTTGGATATGAAAACCTTATGTAAATCAATATTTTGTGAATCGTTTAAATGAAACACATTGAGAGCAGAACTGGTGATGGTTGTACTGGTATGGGATGTAATTTGGCAGTAAAATAATTATAAAATCACAACATATATATATATATATACTTTATTATATATATATATAATTATATAAATATTTAAGTGTGCTTAATAGAGAACAGTATTTTAATATTGAGTGACATTCCAGTTGTTGTACCAAGATATGTTGAAAATAGATTTGTTTTTTACCTCTAGCTCTCTGTTGCTATGCAGTTTGTATTAACTGGCTGTACGCTGATGCGAAAAAATTAATTATTTAAATTATATAATACATTTATAATAGTAATGTTTGTATTAAATAATGTTCCTTTGAAGCAATTGAAATAGTATTTACGATGGTTCCACATGTTGATATGCCAAGAGTTGTCTGGACGGAACTAAATTATTATTATTATTATTATTTTTTATCATTGAACATTACATGTTTGTTAGCTGATGAGGTGAACGTTTCCATGCTTCGTAATTTTCCACAGCTCTGGCTAATAATATTTGCTTTTTATTCGTTTTTTTTTTTTTCCTTTTTATAAGTTCTTATAAGTTTTTTTTTTATTGAATACACCATAATATACAATTTGGGCGAAGTCTTTTATTTATTATTCTTTCGCATTTAACGTACTTAATTTTTATTTCTTTTTCTTTCTTGATCTTTTCAGTTACTATTAGTGCTTGGAAAGATGGGTTAGAACGAAAAACAAAAAAAAAAAAAATATTTAAAAATTAAGTACTTAGGGTTGTCTTTGGAAACGTAGATTGTAATTAAAATATTTTTTCTTCTATATATAATAAAATATTTTATGTAATACTGTAACAAATAAAATTTTAGATCGCTTAATACGAAGTGCTTCGACTTTGCTAGTAGTTCATCTAGATAATACATTCTCCACATATAAATGTATCTGTACTTAGTATAGCCAACGATTAATGAACTTTATAATTAATATATAACGACAAACGGAGGAATGCGCATAATATAGTCATATAACTATATCATAATTTCATAATTATAAAAATTTTGAAACTTGTTTGAATGTAGTAGTAGCTATGAGACATCACGCTGACGTATAGCATAAAGCATAATATGTATAGAAGCCGAAGTTGTCAATTTAAAATTATAGCAAATATAGTTTCGATGGATTCTCGCATTGATATATAAGTTTAAGTGATGACATTTGTTGTAAAATGTATTATGAATATTTTGAATGCCAACGTAAATAAAATAATTTTAACCTGCCACATGATGTTGTTATTGAACAATGGGACGAAAGAATTCAGCGCCTCGCTGAGATTATATCGAATCGGTCTGTTTTAATGCATTAAAAAAAAAACAAAGGAATTCCTTGACTGATAATAATAGAAAATACGATGTTTATTTTTATAGATGAACTAATATAATTTGTTCATGCAATCGTTGTTATTCTGAAACGCAGCATTCGTTCACTCTTAGTACAAAATAATATGTTCAGACAATAATATAATCAATTTAATATATTTCTATCTCAGAAATTTTATTTTCTTTCGTAATAATATTCATAAAAGAAATTAAATCTTTATTTTGATTATTCCAATTTCTAAATAGACCTCGGAGTTTATTTCATCAGATACTTATTAATTATTAATTAACTAACTAACTTATTAATTAACTATTTCTAGTGTTTGTGACGTGTCAGCCGCTGATTGTCTTTGTTATTATAGCATTTACAAATCATATGTCGCTTTAAAATTATATTGAGATAAACCTAAATATACTCATTTTTTAATTCCTTGGAAAGAATATCTTCATACTAGCTTATATGTAAATTAAATAGTTTTCTATATTTTTATGTAACCATATTTTTGTATAATCAATTTATATGATTTCAGAAGCGCCATCTTATCGTGTAATACCATAAAGCAACTATGAACATAGTGAAGAAGAATGAGTCAAGCTGTGTTTATGGAAACCTTTTTTCCGAACTGAAAAAGTGACAGCTTAGTTTACGCGCGAATATTAAAAAATCGCGATTCCACTAGATTTCTGTGTAAAATCAAAGCTAAGAAATTTGGTAGCGTTGGAATTGAAACATTTATTTTTTGTGGCAGACTTTTACATCGTCGATTTTAATTTTTAAACCTACAAAGTAAGTACAATCTACATACATAATTTGTGCGAATTAATTTGTTCGTCACATGATGTTAACTTCATAGTTATTAGATTTATATCGCAATTAAATAAACGAGTTATCGTCCACAAACAGTGGAATGTCGTTTAAACGCTTAACTTAAAAGTGTTTAACTTCCACAGGTAATTTAAAAACGATTAAAGATTTTTTTTCCTTAAACAATATAAATAACAGACATTCTAAATTCAAGAATTTAGAATTTAATTCTCTATATTCTTTCATTTAAGTAAATTGTAATAACAACAATCGCAGACGTTTTTGATTTAAATATTTTTTTATGTTTACAAAATCAAGTTCGTCCAGTAAGTCGCAATATATACAACATTTAACGCATTTCCTTATTTATAAGTTCTTAACAATCTACTTCATTGGCTGTTTTTATTACTAACTTTCGAATATAACTTGATGGGAAAGTAAACTTGTTGAATGATATATGTATCCATATAATTTTTGTAATATAATTCTATAGTCTATTCTTAAATAAAGTGACTATTTTTTTTAAACTTACTCCATTGTTACTCTACAGGATGTGTGTATTGTGATAATTCATAATACTAATTTGTAATATGCATAGTGCAGTAATGTCGATTAATTTAATTAGCAAGTTATGACTTGCTTTTTATTTCATCATTTCAATTCATATCCTTAAAAGTTATTACGATTAGAACTATAAAAAAACTAATATATATAAAAATAGTACCAAATTATATATTTTTTGTATATATGTAACTCTTTATCATAATAATTTAAATTATACCTAATTAGTTCCGAGATGGTTTCACCACAATAAAATATTATTTGTATGAAGTCTTAAATATATTTTCAGACGAGCAACCAAACTTTCTATCAGAAATAGCAGAAGAGTATAGCTTACATGTTTGTCACTGGAATGGATATGAAAAAAAAATGGATATCATAATAAAATTAAATTATAATAAATGTACCAACATATATAATGAACTCAGTATGTTACAACATTTCAAATTCATATAGAGTTACTTAAAATGTATTGCAATAGGAAAGCTATAAATAAGTAAATAATAATTATAGGGAATTGAAATAATAGATAATGTGAACATTTTGTAATTTATATTTGTAGAATTTGGATTTTAAAATATACAACTATGTATTTTTTTTATAATCTCACAATAAAATGAAAGGAAACACTATTGTTGCTTAGAACCTACCTACTGGAACCGTACATCACAAAGGCAAGTATCCAATGAAGGCATTGAAAACTTTCACATTTAAAAATATTAGAATATCCTTAAGAAATAACTAAATTTTGTTCTTTTTGGAAAAAAACTCAGTCAACAACCCTCGGGAGGATTGCATGGCATCGTTTTGAACACAATATAATATTCTTATAACCGATAAGTTTCTATTTCACATCAATATTGTCAACTGTGTCTTTCAAAGTGAATAGCCAAAACAGGAATACATTTAACATTACCTTCAAAATATTCTAGCAAACAATGGTGTGGGTATTATGGATATCTCTTAGTCAATCCTTGCTAGTGTAGAAAAAAGTTACATATAATACTGCATAGATCCACTCTAAAACGTAACATCAGTCACTAGCGAACAATACATACATTTAAATTCATCCAATTCAAATCTCACAATCTTTTATATCTTAATCTAATTTGAACATCATTTTTAATTTTTAGTCTACATAATCTGATAATGTATAGGGGGTACAAAAATGGAAAAGTCTCTCATCCCATACTATAGTATATAAAATAAAATCCATACATATACGCCGATCTTTAAAAAGTACACACACGCTCTAAATCGGTTACGCTTGCGTTCATAACGTGGACTCGACACTAACAAATCGTCAATAATATCAGAAGCAAGCACTTAATAAACTATGTAAAAAAAAAACAGTGATAAATAGCAAACCTCATATAATAAAACAATCAATAAAAAAATGCCTTTCAATATTGCAATTTAATAAGCTCCTTGATGCCGATTTTTTAAATAAGGGCTGATTTCACCAGTCATTGATGCAAGCAGTCGCAAATGTGTAAGCTAAGCTAGATTGCTAGTTAGTTGACAGACAAAAAAATATTTTTGATTTCATAGATTTTAATATAACGTCACAGATAAAATATGTTATGGCCTATATGTCACAATTTGCTCATCACCACAATTTATTTTTATTTAGGATAGAATATATTTCTTATTTTATATAAATTTAAAACATTATTATCCCGGACGTCATAGGAACTGGTGAAATTCCCGTTAAGTGTAATGCCGCCATCAACTGCTAGTCATCTACTTCTAGTTCAAGCTCTATGTCGGCGAGATTAATCTTCCTAAGTGTATTGATGACCATGTACCTAGAAAACATCACATACAGATATCTGAACCACACCATCTGGCTCTTGTGAAGCTTCATCGCTCGTGTCACGCGACGACTCTCAGTCCAGCGAAGGAAGTACCTACAAAAATTAAAATTACGTTTTTTTTATTGCATTTGTAATAATTTAAGATCACAAGTTATGTAGTACTTTTATTAATATATTATATGTTCGTAGTAAAATTGAATAAAGTGAAACTTACCTTTTGGAAGATAGAACAAAGCTCAGTGGAAGATCTAGGAACCCCAAGTACTTTCTCAGTATATTTACAGAATCCAGTGTATAAAAAGTACATTCTGCAATAAAAACAATATCGGGTAAAAATCATTAGCTTTAAAATAAATTTATGGCCAATAAATAGAACAGAAACAAAAATTCCGGTTATTATTATATTATTCATTTACCTCACTATTTGTATTTAAATTTATTGTTAATATGGAAATTTATAATGGCACAACAAAATTAACAATCAAAATTCTCTCGTTTAATTAAATAGGTCTAAATATAAAAACTAAATCTATTATGTGCTTTATATGTAAAAGCATTGATTTATAATTTCTTAAGAAAATGTATAATAATGTATTTACATTATAAAATTACTATAGTTATTAACTACAAGTTTTTACGATGTTATGCATGTTAGGAATTTCTCGCAATCTATATATGACAAAATTTTCTTTACTTTGCAAGAGGCATTGAAATAAAAGTTTGAATTAAATAAATTATTATGTCCCGTTAATTGTAAGTAAATGCAAATAATATAGCCGAGTTTGTGATATAAAAGCAAAAAACTAAACAAATTATAGCAAACAAGTTAAAATTCAAAGATACTGGTATTAAATACTTACTTGAAGGCATATTCTTTTCAACAAACATATAAGCTACAGCATAAAAGGCAGCTGAGTGGTTTGGGTGAGATGAAACACCTCCTCGATCAAATGTCACTAATGTATCTATATCCAAAGCCTCTAACTTGTGTTGTATGAGTCTAGCTACAACAGGAACTGGCCATTGCGCTTTAGGGTTGTCCGGCAATCTTGTGTCCATAATGAGACATATATTGCTATCAGGTACACCGAGCTCACGGCAGGCATTCCACAGCTCCTTGCGTCTTTCGCCGCCTTTGCCCTCATAATTACCTGAAAATATATTTGAACATCGACTGTTATTTGATTTACTACGACAAATTATATTTTGGCCAAATTATTGATTAAGGAAAGAAAATTATTCATAAAAACTAACATCAGGTTTTAATGGGACAGTATACAGTATATATAAAAGTGTATTGTCTTTAATGAACTATTTCTTTAACAATCCTGATAAAGCAACTAATGGATTCCAGATTTTTTTTTTTATTTAATATGCTGTTAGCTACAAGTCTTTTCTTTTAAGAATGACTTCTTTGTATGATACATATAGGGTGCATAATATACAGAAAAATTTTTTATTACACAGTTAAAAAAAAAAAACATATTGTCATTTATGTCCTTTAAGGTATGGTCATTACTTTTAGTCTTATTATTGAAATTGCTTAATATGATGTTAATACCACAGACATATATTTTACTATAGTCCTAAAAAACAGTATTTTCTTAGGATGTAAGTTTCAGTTTTGGTAAATATATAATATATAAAAAAAAATATACCATTGGATAGACACAGCAGATAGACTTCAGCACCTTGCTCGCACAATCTAAATATTGTTGGACCAAAGAACATGCACTCATCATCAGGATGGGCAATAACTAATAATACTCTTTTAGCCCCGAGAGCGCCACGAGTTCTTGTCGGGAGCCGTCTAGCATAACGTCTGTAAACCACGCAACACACACACAAATATCCAATCAACCAAACACCTATGTATAATATAAAATTTCTAACATAAATTAATATATCGGCCACAAAAGTTAAGTAAAAATTGTAAGCATATTCCAACTTGTATGGTGTCTCTGAAAATGACATTTCTGACTAGAACACAATTTGTTTTACTTCTTATTTCACATTTATCTGTTCATGGAGAATTATACATTATATTTTAAAATTATATTCAATAATTTAATTCTAAAGTTTTAAAACTTAAGGGTCAATAATTTCATCATTATTTTGACATCTTTGAACTGACATTTTTAATGTCATCTAAAGATCGAAAGCTCTAGCTACCTAAAATTCGATGATACACCATAAACTAAGAAGCTAAAAATATTAATGTCGCTTTGGCATTCCACTTAACATACCGGCTGTACTGTAGATATTTCATTTATAATATTATTTATTGTTTTCTCTTCAATAAAAGCGTGACTCAAGCTAAAAGAGAGACAGAAACGGCCCAGTCCGCAAACGTGTTATATTACTATTTAATAAATATGGGAAAAATTCTCCTCGTTAGGTTGAAATTGTTCTTTATAGAATAAAACAAAGGTAAAGTAAGTAAGTATTGAATAGAAGGGATAAGATATTAATTAGTCAAATATATTAAGAAACTAAAGTAAGTATTATAAAATTTTGAATACAGTCTTCGAAGGACGCAAATATATAAACTTAAATCAAGCATTTCCTTTTTCACAAAGTGTCATATATCAATTGTATTAGTTTTGTTTGTAGTATTCAAATAGTTTTGTAATTTTTTTTTGAGAAAAATCTCAAATGTATATAAATAAAATGCTGTTTATGTGGGAAAAGAAATTAAATAATATTTCCAAAAATCTAGTAAATTTAATGTCAAACATGACTATTATGTAGATTTCCTTTCTCTGGGACCTATGATAAATGATAATTAACTTTGAGAATATGTAATATATTTTTTACAGATAGCAACTCTTTTTTAATCGAGTATTATTAAAGTATAACCAGCAGGTAACACTACTATATGACTTTCATAGAAGAATAACAAATTCACAAACTGTTTATTGCTTCTAAATCTATGTAATTGTGGATTTACAGTAACATAAGCCGTGTAGAGTAGAGTGTATATTTTATATTCAAATACAATTTTCGAGGTTCTACGTCTCAGCTTGTGAAAGGTGATCGAAATGATGCAGCCAGATTACCCAACAGCGATGGGGTTGCTGGCCCATCTCAACTCGGATGAGTTAAAGGAAATGCTCAACGATGACACCAAATTCGATTCCGTCCTTAAAGATGTTAAACAAGTGAGTATTATATTTTGTTCCATAGTCGAGATAATAACAATTTATCTTGATACTACTTCCTTTCATGAGTCATTGTGATTTTTAATAAGATGTCTTTTATGTTTAAGAAACCTGTAGCCACCTGGTAGTAATATCGTACGTGTTT
Source organism: Danaus plexippus (assembly GCF_018135715.1). Taxonomy (NCBI): domain Eukaryota; kingdom Metazoa; phylum Arthropoda; class Insecta; order Lepidoptera; family Nymphalidae; genus Danaus; species Danaus plexippus. The sequence continues at coordinate 14,176,937 of NC_083559.1, forward strand.
ACGGACTAAATTTAAACCCAATATTTTTTTTTTTTTTTTGATTTTTTTTTTTGAGTTTATTCAAAATACATTTAAGAGCTTTAATAGTTTCCTTGTGAACATGTTGTATAAGTCCTACAATTTTAGGTTAAAGATTGGGAAACTGAAAGAGAGATGATAATTGCCAGCAACAGATCCTTGGCTGAATTTAACCTTAGCAAAGAGCCAGATCTGGAAGATCTTAAAAAACAGATACAAGAGAAATCTAAAATGGGAGAAGAGCTGTGTAGCCATATACAAGAATTGCTTAATGATTACAGTAAGTTTATTTATTAATATTTTAATATACTATATGCTGATGAAAGACCTTCAGACTAGTGGTCTCGAACAGCAAGGGATGGAATTGGTAGAGTTGCCCACTAGATTGGTATTTTCATGCCCAAAATCAGTATACAATAAAAAAAATCAATAATCAATCACATTTGTTACAATCTAAACTTATCATTAAATATGATCATTTTACTATCTGGATCATACTAATGTTCTTCAGCCATAACAGTCATATTTGCTTTAATTTCGAAGAAAAACAATTAGCAGAATTAATTATTTGTTTTGAGTGTAATAGACCACTGATTTACTGAGTAGACAGCCTGTTTTACTGTTTTAGATTTCATTAGATTAATATGTGAAGAATCAACATTGGCAGATCTTCCCATTCCTTCCTATAAAATTCTAGATATTTTTTTCGTTTTCTACTCGCGTTGCTAGTACTCGGTTTCTCGTCAGATGATATTACATCTTAATAATGCTTGTTTAGGCACTTCGCCATTAAGACCTTAATTAGTGAAGATAAAACAATGAATGAAATAAATTTGAATTCCTGATATAGAGTTATAGATAAGGCAAGTAGATTCTCGAGCGTGAATACGCTTATAACAAAGGTTTGGCTATTGTTTGTAGGACGCGAGGGTATTCCCCAAACTTACTACTCATCCATACTTACTTTTGAAGGATTTCCCTTAACTTTAGTATAAAAAAATAGGGTTGCCAACTTACTACAGTAAAATCGTTCAGTTAGTCGGAAAATTACCACGTTTTCTCTGAAATCTTGGAATAAATCATCGCATTTGTATATTTCGGTAGCACACGGTCAATATCGGTAGAAATACCCAAAATCGGTAGGTTCATGGCAACTGCTTTAGACATTAGATTTCGATAGTTCTGTAAACTATTCCATTCATAAGTTGGTAATGTAATTTATTTTTCCTTCAATATATTTAAGTTATTAATATTAAGACGTATTATCTAAACTATTCTGCTATCATCATGTAATATAATAATCGATTTCAGAGTCAAAATCGGCCGGTGTAACACCAGATACAACGCTAGCTGTATTACAAACGGCAGCCGCAGAGTCGGAGGAACAGTCCGAGAACATTGCGCAAGACTTTCTCACAGGCAAGATGGATGTTGACAAATTCTTGGAAGACTTTGAACCGATCCGCAAAGAGATGCACTTGAGGAAATTCAAATCGGAAAAAATGAGTGAACTGTTAAGAATGGGTAGTCCGAGTTCATACGTGAATGGCGTAAGCAAGCCATATCTACCATACCCAAGCTTTGGACCACAAGGTGTACCAAACATACCATACCCCGTTGGGCCCTTAAACATGCCAATGCCCGGAATGTATGGAAATCACTTCTGAAATACAGCGTTATTTATAAGGAAAAAAGTTGAAGCACCTATTTATGTCTCTTAAAAATGAATATTATTTTAAATGTCATACACCACAAAATATTTAACATTTTAAATTTAAGGGCTTTCTAATCTAAAAATTCTTTTATAGGAAAATATATATTAATATAATTTCAGTGTTATAAAAATGTCACAACGTAATGAACATTTAAAATATTGATGATCTGTTAAATTTAATAGTGTCAATTGAATTGAAAGTAATAGTGAATAAATGATATGTAATACAAGGTCCGCTTGAGGTGCTTGTAGATATGTGATCGAGTCTATTAGACAGACACACTATTTTTATTATAGAATTATGAGACATCTGTTGTTTGCCATTTAATCTATAAATTTTATAGTTTCAAATGTATATATAAATTTTATTTCCTGTATTATGTAGATAAAGTTTTATCAAAACAGTTATTTGAATTTTATTTCACATGTGTGAGGATGATGATGAAAAATATTAAATAATTTTACATTAAATCATTTGAAATTGTTAACAGGCTCACTGTGACTGTTCATTTGTAACAGTGACCGAATGCACAGATTATAATATATCTTTCACATGAATGTTGTGTAGAAGTCTTTTTAGTCTGGATAATGTTACATTTTACTAGAAGAGAGAAAATTTTCTCATTGAAAACATATTTTGTGTTAAATTTTTACGTTACTAAAATATATTGTTTCTGCACATTTCAATTTAATATCGGAATCTTGATAAAAATTAACCAAAAATATTGCTTATTCCATAAAATACGTTGCTATATTTTTTATTATATAATGAATGCTAATTTTCAACTAATTATATGTATATACATTTTAAATTGTACTTTTGTTATTCGTCATGTATATTTCTTAGTATATAGACTTTGGATTCCTAACTTGATTATTAAGAAATCCAATACCCAAAAATTTACTAGTTCCAGAATAACATCTCAATATTTCTAAAATTTCAGGAACCGCTGTCTTAATACCCCAAGACTATATGTATACCGACAGCCAAACAGCGGCCACAAATTTTTTATATTGGTTGTTAAATAAAAGCTTGTAAGTTAATATTTTAGCAATATATTTCAACAATTATAATTTATCTAACTCTAATTTTTATGCAATAAAAATTATGTACAGTATATACAATAAGCTAAATAAATATATTATGAATTAGTAAATCAACAATTTCCTCTAATCAACATTCAGGATTATTTTAAGACTGTTGCTTTATTTGAGTCTTGTACCGGTTTGGTTTCTTCCATTTTGTTGTTATCATAATCACTTTTTCCTATTGCAATCATAAAAAAGAAAAAGCAGACAAGTAAAAGATAAAAGACCGCCTCTTGATGGTTAGTCTGTGATATTTCCATTTCTTTTTTCTTTTGCTTCTTAACAAAGTCCCTGGCGTAGTTGTGTTTTTTTAACAAATTTCCATAATGTTGTTTCGACCTGAAAAATGGTATTTGAATTAAGAATGCAGATATCCTATTACAAGGCTGTGATAATTAATGTAATCTAACCAGGTATCAAAGTCAAAGATTGGTGTGTGACCATCCATTGTAGGTATAACATTTTTATTATTCCGAGATTTATAGAACTTCAATGTAGGATCTGCAGGCTCTGGTTCCGGTTGATATTCCATTCTAGACGTATTTTCCTTTCCCACAATCAGACCTTTGAAAAATATTACATAGAGCGATATAATTAAGATATTTTATGAAATTAATATTTATGTATTAATGATTTTGATTAATAAACGATGTAGTCACAATATTTCTTGTTTACCTTTGTCGTACATTTTCTTCAAGGTTACATTGCCAAGAACCTCATAGGCTTCACAAATTTGTCTAAATTTTTTTGCTGATTCCTCATCCTGAAATGAAATTAATATTTTTCATATATTGGGTGTTATAATAATATTGGTTTCTTAATCATAATTATTACCTTTGATTTATCAGGATGATATTTTTTCGATAATTCATAATATGCCGATTTAATATCGTTCTGCGTCGCTTTTGGTGTTATTCCAAGCACATCGTAATGACTAGCTCCAAATCGACTTGTTGTACTTATGCAACGAACGTAAATTGAAAGTAATTTCACTTTGTTTTGAGCTAGCATTTTGGAATACTGTGAAATGTGAAACAGGTTATTTATGTTCATGACAATTCAATAGAAGATATATTCGATACATAATAAATGAATCATCTGATTACTTACAAATTTTCGTTATAACTACACCATTAGATTTATATAAAGATGTTAAATCAGCAAAAAATACTGATATTTTGAAATTCGTAATGATTTACGACATGCCCTTGGATTTGATTATCCAACAACACCAGACAGATGATTGTATGATTATTTGTCATCTGTTTCAATCATTCAATCCCTTGAAAGCTGCAATTTTTAATTTCATTTTTTACTTTCTTAAAAATTGTTTATAAACGTAATAAATTTTATTTTATATTATTTCTCAAGCTATATATGTATATGTATATATTTTTGTCTAACAAACAATTTTATAATATTTTTTCTGTTTGATATCATCTCAATTCATAGTTATATTTTAATATTATAGATTATATAATACTTCATTTAATGGAGGAAAGCACCATCGTCCCTAAGATGTTTAATTCTATTTCTATTTTGCAATACTAATCTCTCTGTAGTAATTATCGCTTGGCCTAATATATTTCAAGATAAATTTTGTTTACAAGAATTTTGTAGTTAAACAATTGTAGATTAATAAATAATAAATTCATTATTTTATGGTAGAATTTTTTCCTTAAATATCTTATTATAACTTCATTAAATGCGAGTATGGGTCTAGGAATAAAATGGAGGGACATTCAATACTTTTCTTATTTCTGACTATGTTTACAATTCTGATGATATAAGAGATTTTCGTTTATATTTGTAAAAACTTTTTATTAATAATATTTTAACTAAACTACAATTAATTATTGTCTATATTTGTTTTTTTATGATGTCCACATTGCTTGAGTACATTAAAACTTGACTTGTGAGTGTGAGACGTGACTCGTGAGTCAAACTAAGGCAAGTTTGAGCGTTCGTTATAAGTCTTATTTATACATATTATATATATTTATACATTGATTGTATTAGTCATTCGTTTAGAACTAGCATAAAATTTTTGATTATATCAATTTTAAAAGTAATTGTTACAAGTTATATTTCAGGTAAGTCTGTTAAACCTTTATCGAATGTTAGTATATAAGCAAATTTATATATTTATATCCTTGGCCGCACTGAGTTAAAGTTTACTACCATTTATGGTATTGTAGTGATAGTGGATTTCATTTTTGTGTCATACGTTTGGTAAAGTGAACAGATGTTAATCGTTTTCCTTTGTGACTGTTTTTAACGAATCTTCGTTAGTTGATTGAACTGTGACTCAGACCTGACAACCAGAATTTGGGTGACGTTATACGTGCAAGATTTAAAAAGTTCTTGTACGTTATTTTACTAGGACTAACATATTTTTATCCAAGTGTGTTTTAATATAATAAGATGAAAAAGTGTTTTTTGTTATAAACATTTGGATGTGCCAGTTGTGAGCTAGTTTTTACTATTAGAATTAAATTTCAATTAATCCAAATACTTCATCAGGCCAGTGAAGATGTCGTCAAGAAAGACAGCCGGTCGTCGTGGTACCAACAAGAAGCGCGCACAGCGTGCCACTTCAAATGTCTTTGCTATGTTTGATCAGGCGCAAATCGCCGAATTCAAGGAGGCTTTCAACATGATCGATCAAAACCGGGACGGGTTTGTGGACAAAGAAGATCTCCATGACATGCTTGCTTCTCTCGGTAACTTATTTTACTCTACAGTCGTCTTACTCGATATGCATTGAACATTACTTGAAGATAACAGTAGTTATAGTAGTTTTGGACAGGAAAATCACTTGCCATATTATTTATTAGGTTTAAATGTTGTAACAACTCATATTATTCATTTTGTTACACCATATCTAGTATTTAAATAAGGACACAGTGAAATACATGTCTTATCTGGAAGCCATACATTTTACTATAGCATACTAATTGACTAACATTATTGTGACCTACTTTTATAATATTACTTTTTTTATATTACCTTTAGGTAAGAACCCCACCGAAGAATACTTGGATGCTATGATGAATGAGGCGCCGGGTCCTATCAACTTCACCATGTTCCTGACCCTGTTTGGTGAGCGTCTCCAAGGAACAGATCCCGAAGATGTTATTAAGAATGCATTTGGGTATGAAACTCTTGTTTAGCATATTTTTTTGTGCTTCTACACTATAAACACAGTGGATTATAATTATGACATGCTTTTCATTAGACAAAATTGAGAATTCGCATATTTATAGTATAAGTGGTATATTTATTTACAAATTTGGTGGAAATAAAGTAGTTGAGTTTAATATTTGTGTGACTAACTATCATGAGTTGGTGAGGAATGTTTAGTTTTGTCTTAATGTTATAAAATTTTTTAATTATCTAACTATGTAAATGCTAAATTTGTTTATAATATTCACAGTTGTTTTGATGAAGAGAACAATGGTGTTATGTCGGAGGAGCGTCTCCGGGAGCTGCTTACTACAATGGGAGACAGGTTCACTGATGACGATGTTGATGAAATGCTGCGTGAGGCTCCCATAAGGGATGGGCTCTTTGACTATGTGGAATTCACACGCATATTGAAGCATGGCGCCAAGGATAAAGATGAGCAGTAAATGTTGTTTGAATGTTTTCTTTCAATGTACATGTTATCTCATAATGTAATCTTACATAACCAAACCAATCTATTAAGGTCTATGCACACATACCTACTTCAAAATCTCTGAGTTCATCTTAAAATTGTGTAAGCACGACAATTTGGTGACACCAAATTTCCCATATGTGTGTAACCTATCAGTTTTTCAAGATTACGTTAGATTGTATGGACACATCAATCTCAAAAGACGGCGAGGTGCTAAAATAGAATTATAAGAAATTTGTTGCATTTCTGATTCTTTTAAATCATGCATTTTTTTTCAAACATTTCCATTGAAAGCCTGACGAGCATGTTTTAATTTAATTTATATATTCTTTGTATTCAAATGTATTAACCATTTAAAGATATAATAATCAATTATGTTGATAATGTAACTAGTTCTTTGTATGGAGTATTTTGAATTGATTCATTGGCTTGAAAGGTGTTATCATTCCTGTTTTCTAATGTTTTCGTTCTAGTAATTATGACTTTATTATAAAATGATCTAATTAGTCCCAAATGTTGTCACGACTAATGCTTTAGAAATGTATCCTTTGATTAATCACCTATGTATTTATAACGTGTTTTTCATATAAATATATCGTAAAAGCCGTGCGTTTCATTTCCCAAACCGCCTAATGATCTCGACCATGTTGACAACATGATCAAAAATAGTCTTAATATCAGGCAAGATAATATCAGGCGGAGACCATGTTTGTGATTAGCTTTATGACCGACAAGGTCGAAATGACTTTTCCTTATATATGTATGTACATTTAATAATAAAGAAACATTATTTTACCAAAATATGCTCTCAGTAAAATTATACTTACTAATGACAGTATGTACGTTTTGTTTTATGTTGGACAAATTGTTGTATTTTTTTCGAAAAAATTACGAAAAAGCTTATATTTGAACTGTTTTTAGTTTATTTATAATTTTCCTATAATAGTTAAGTTTAATATCAAAACCTTATAGCAGTAACAGGCCTTTAGTCTTGTAAGCATTAAATTTTATTGTCACCAGCTGGCAAAATTTTAATTTCAGAAATATAGTTTGATACTTCTCGAAAATACCATTCATATAAATAAGGCTCTAGCTAACTTGCATATATGTAAGTAGGACTGTCTTTAAATATTGCCTATAACGTAATCATCAAAGCATAGTTAAATGTTTTGTTTGGCTAATAATACTTAAGTATGTGACGTCATACAGAGACAGCGAAATGTCCAAGATGGCGGTCTAGATAACTTAAATACACTCGTACCTCGAACTATATGGGTATGAAATGGCTCGCTAAGAATAAACGAGTAAAAATAAACGTTAAACTATTCTGGAAATCTAAGAATCAGAAGACAATAATTATTTAAGGTCTTAATTTTACATACGTTTAATATGTTCTCTGCATGTTATATGTATTATTATTTATCATTGAAATTCAATTAAACCAATTTGATATGAAACAATGCTAAGTGTTGCTCTCATTCTTATTTTGTAAATACGATTGCGAAAATGTATATATTTTTAAACAACTGAAGAATATGTTTAAAATTAAAGTGAGCTGAATAGAAAATGTAAAATTTTATAATCTATTAAACTCTTGGGATATAGGTAACCATAAAATTAGTTATATATTTCTTTTAGTATACTTTACTAGGGCTTTGACGTAAAATTAAAAAATGTCGAATTTCGCAACCTCCCAGAAAGTTTTAATTTAGTCATTGCATAAACTTGGTTTTCCTTCGTTAAGAAGCACAGCCCATTCCAGTACGCTGTAGATACGCATATGGGGATTTTCGTTTTTTACTGCAAGATTATAAGAATAGCAATATAAGGTACCTTTTGTACATTATTATGTTCGCATGGACTCAAATGGCAATTATACATGAAATATGAAAGTCTTTTAAGAAACAACAGACACTAAGTGTTTTGTTAAGAATCCATTTGACAGAGTATAAAATAATATAATTGCTTTTTTATGGTACACCTATAAATGCCCTTAAATAGTTGAGCGTAATATCTATAAAAAGAATTACCTTGCACTCTAACAAATTCTTTTGTTGGTAAATCGTATGGCTTCCATTTTGGTCGACTTAATTGGAAATGAGTCGTCGATGCGATTCCTTTATGTAATTCCTGGATTTTTACCATTATTGTAATTAGTTTAATATTTGTAACGAAAGTGTTGCTTGATATAATAAAGTCATTTTTAATATCTTGCTTTGTAAATAAAGGTAATCGTTTACTTAAAATTAATTTTAATGTTATAGCGGTTTATTGGAGGTCACATCTATTTCATAAGTTTAGCAGTGATATATATTTTTTTGATAACTCGTACCTGTTCCCATATATTCCTTTTTATTATCTTTGGTTCTTGGCGATCAGATCTTGACGCTTTAGGGTTATAATCTGGTGGGTGATATAGCATGTCGTATTGGCATAGTTTCTCCCTAGTGGAGTTCCATTTTGTATTAAAATAAGTTTCTTCTGACACTGGGATAACCATTTGAGTCACTAGTCTATCTTCTAATACGTTCGTCATTGTTAATTTAAAGATGTATTTCAAAAATAAATAAAAAGCTAAGAATTTTTTTCAGATAATCATAGATAATTTTATAAAGATATATTTATTTAAGCTATTGCTTAATGTCATTTTGATATCATCATAGTTAAAGAAAATTTGACAGTTTTATTACTAAAACATCCCGATTTATAAACTTTATTTATGTATTCAGCCAGAATCAATATGTTTCAGAAATATCATCTCCACGTTTTATTTAAAATAATTTATTGGTCGTAAAGAAGAATAAAATGTATGTGTTTTGTAACGACATAAAAAATATTTAACATCTCACCTCATAAAATATATGTACAAAAGCTTGGTCTCATATTATTTTATAATGAAATATTTATTTCCATTATTCTGTGTAATTATACAAGTAAAAGTAACAACTAATATATTATGAACATCGTACAGAGATTTGTTAATAACGACGAAAACTTTAATGTGTTTGATAGATCCAGTTGTCATGTAAAATGACAGCATCGCTTAATTCTATTTACTTTTATATATGAACATTTAAATAAACTTTCATTTGAATTAACATTTTTTTTTTATTTAAAAGTATTAAATTTTTTATATGATGAATAACGTACGAGTGGAGTCGGAGTTATTTGGTCAGTAGCGATTTTGAGCTATTTGAAAAATTATACAAAAGTGGTTTTCTTTTCTTTTATTTTTTTTATTTGCTTAGATTCGTTGGACTTTTTGGTGTTGCCCATTAAAAAAGGTCAAAGTTCTCTTCAAAGGAGCTTAAAGCCTACTAACCACTTGATAAGAGATTTTCGGAGAAATATTTTTGTTAATTCTTCTCCGTGTCCTTCTAATGAATTAGACATTCAAACACGTTCGTCACTTTTATTGGATGAAAATACAAAGGTAAGGAAAATAATAAGTATTTACTATTATTCTATTTTGTAATCGATAATTATTAATACATGTTGTAAAAATAATCTAGTTCTTACATTTCAGTTTATTCAACAGCAGTGTTCCACTTTCAATCTGACAAGATACAATACAGTTTCTAATTTAAGCCTTCACAACATAAATTGTAACACAAGACCTTTTTTAAAAGAAGAGAGACCCACAATAAAAGTAACCGTAATACCAAAAGCAACTAAACAATCGTCTAAAGTATTCAATAAACGTTGTCAAAGTTCCAGAAAGGTTCAAACAACGGTTTCCAACCAAGAGAACTCTATCAACAATAAATCCGTTTACTTTTTAATAAAAGGTAATAAGAGAGAAAAAGTTCACGAAGTCAAAAAATCTGAAAGTGTCGATTTAAACTGTCGCAACGTAAACGAAAAATATGGAAATATATTATTCAGAAAAATTACTGAATCAAAACAAATATTAGATTCATTGAAAATGGAGAAAAAAAGGCGTAAAGAGCGCAAAAACGTCAAGACTAAAAAAACTGCTCTCACAACAGACAGCTGTAACTGTCGCAAAGAATTGTTTTCCGATAACATACCGTTTGTTACTGATCGCAGAAGTCGTGTGACAGTTGTAGGTCAGGTAGGATTAAATCACGAAGACCAATATGTTTTAAAATGCGCTGCGACTGTGAACGATAAACCTAGTAAGATAATTTACAATACTATGTTGTTTGTTATTGGGGCGTAAGTATTGATGGGAGTAATAAAATTCCAGTTGAAGCAAATGTCACGACGAATGATTTTTACGAATTCACACGTTTCGAGAGGAACTACAATGGGAATCAGTAAGTTATAATTTTTTGAGGTATTTTTTGATAAACATTGTTTGAATTATTGATGTGTTTATTGAACGAAACTCTATACTTATGTACAATTTTTTTTACGTTTCATCTTTCAGAGGTCGGTTTTCGAGTTCTAAGCCTGTCCATAATTTAGACAGGAGTGAAAATTTAAGGCAGCAGCGGTAATACTACGTTATTTCAGTAGAAATTTGTATAAAGTATAGTCAGACTTACTGTCTTATTTATTTTAAAAAGTTTCTTTTTTTATATGGCTCAAGCCTCCCTTTTGTGTACCTTTTCATGATTTTCATTCGCTCGAATTATTTTTTTTTTTTTATAATAGGATATCAGGATAGAAAAAGATTAACGTTAATATTTTTGTAAGTGTCAATATCTTTCTTTTGATTTAAATAAAAATTTACGGTTGTTTATAGCCAGTTAATGGATGAGTGATATTTCCAGTGAGGAAACCTTAATATTAATCTTATCCAAAGTTACGTAAATCAGCTTAGATGATCCAAAATCTTTTCATAGTTGTAATATATCCAGACGCAAATTTGACTTATTTACAAAATATTTGTTTTGTCAACTAGTCAGCAAGACTCGAATGTGCAAACAGATTTTACATATCAAGATTACTTTGACACTCCAATCATGAAAAATAACAGGTACAAATTTTACTTCTACTTTTATTTGTTACGGATTTTACTTATATAAGTGAATATTTTAAATGCCCACAGAATATCAAACCAGAGTACTCAAGTAAATTTTAACAATTTTAATCAACAATCGAGAAAAAAGGACCAGAGTGATCAATGTTATTGGTCGCTTCCAACAACACCTACATCTTTGGATACTGAAGCAGGAGATAATGTTCTAAAGGAATGCAAAAGCCCTTTGGTTATAATATCTGTTTATCCAAGACAAGATACTGCAATTGATAATGATGCTGTTAAAGTGATACGTCACACGTCTCCCAAAAGAAAAGAAGTACCTAACATCATGAGAAGTAATTTTAGACAAAAGTTTAGAGAACCAAGTCCAGAGAAAACAATTGGGCCCAAATTAACAAAAATGGAATCCAAATTCTCTAGAAGTAGGTCTTCTTCACCAAAAAATAAAAATGAGTCTAAAAAAGAGTTTTTAAATAAATCAGAAACGAGTGCCAAAAATTATAACTCATTCAAAAAGGGTAATCCTCAACAAAGTAGAACACCAAAATCGAATACCATCAATAAGTTACAAGATCGTTCGGTCTGCCAATGCAATGATAAGTCTTTAGAAACAGAAATATTAGACCAAAATAAAATGAAAATGTTAGCGGGTAGGTCTAAGGATAGGGAGCAAGTTAAAAAGGCACTAGTAAATAGCTTTCTACGAAATGTTAATGGTATGGATAGATATGACAGGAAAAGTAAGGTATTTGCGCCCAAAGACGACGCTTCTAAAGTGACAATAAATATTGACGGCGACAAGGAACGCTATGATGTCCTTCTAGAACATACCAATTATGACTCTGGTGTTTCCATAAAAAAAACTATTAAAACACCTCAAATGGATAGCAGTGAGGAAGCTACAAAGCCAGGAATGCGTGCTAATGAAGTTGTGGGTAAAAATGAATATAAACAGTTTACGAAAAGAAGCCAGGTAAGTGATAAGACGAATATTTGTATAGGGAAATCAAAAATCCAATACAAATATACGAGCGTGTATTTTCGTCCACAGAATGATGGTAAAATGAAACCAGAATCAAGAATAAATGTAAGAGATAGTATAGAAATTTGCAAAAGGTAGTGAAATTTTGTTATTATTTTTTTGTAATGTGAAATACTACAATATTATACTGAATAAAGTTTAATAGGCTATTGATAATAAAAATAATTTCGAGATTATCGTAATTCCATTGATTTCAGACAAGGAAAAGGCCCTAACCAGGGTCGCAAAAGTCATTTAAAGAATAATAGAAGTAGTTTCCGCCAAACCACCTTAGACACTGATAATTTCGGTACTGTTTTACTATTTTATGACATTATAAGTTTATACTCTCATAATAATATTATTATCTAAAAGAAACTGAATATTTTAGCACCAGTTAAACATTATCCCGGGGATGATTGCTCGGTCACAGATCCAAATGAAAGAGATCGTGAAATAAGGGAATTGCTCGGAGTAATGAGACATCAAAAAAGACAGGATAGTGAAAATACCAGGGTTTGCTATTTACATATAAATAATTAATTTAAAAGTCATCGCTTTCTGTTTGATTTTTATCATTATACCACTATCTGCTATTGGAACTGAGATAGTGTAATTATGTGTATTTTTAATTTTTTAATTTTTTTACTTGTGTATTTTTTTTGTTTAGAATACTCCCCAAAATGGAGGGTGTCGCTGCAGAAAAAGGTGTTTTTTTTTGGTTATTTACTCTGATGTTACAGGATTTTATTTAATAATTTGATTTATGTTTTGACAGCCCAACCAGTACGATGATGGGACTCAGTATTAATAAAATTAATAAATATTTGAAACGTCACAATGATGAAGAAACATTAAATAAATTGACCAATCCAGGACTAAGTCACCGTAAAAAAGAACGTATCGATAGTTATTTTCTTGATCAGAATCTTCGTCCTGAAACAAATGTATCTAATCAAATAAGAGTCACAGAAAAACCGGTTAATAAAACTCAAGATGTAATTAATTCAACACCACCAGCAACTTTGCAGGCGAGAGAAGAAGAAAGTTTCATAAGAGAAGTTCTTGTGAACCGCAACGCGGATGCGATCCACAAATTTGGATTACAAAACGATGAAAGCTTTATCAAAGATCGTCCCAAGATAGATACAAATATGTCACGTAAAGACGATGATACGACGTCCCAAAATGTAGTTCTTAGTAAGAATATACAAATATTTTTACAAGTGGACCAATTTAGACGGCAAAAATCCATATTGTTAACACAAAAACAATATGAGAAAGTGAAAAAAATTGTAGAACGTAAAATATCAAAGAAATTGAGCATAGAGAAAAGTAAGCGATCTAACATAAAAACTTATAATGTTGTATCGGTTGGTGAAATTAAAGTGAAGCCCAAACTCAAAGCACCATTACTCATTGACCGTGGAATACAGACAGTTGAAGACGAAATTAAAAAACGAGATAACTGTGCGACGAACAAATATAAGACGGAAAATGAAAAACCTAAAATCAAGGAGGTATATGGAGGTATCAATAAAATATCAGAGGGTGCAATGTTTAAAGATATACCTCACACAAGACGCAACACCCTCCGACAGGCAGTGTCTTCTGTTGAAATCCGCTATGCGCAAGTGAAATATAAGAAATGTATAGCAATGTCTTCATCATCTACACGTTTCAATAAAGACGTTATGCAATCCATTCAAGCAAAAAATGTTCAAAGACACAACAATTCAATTCTCACTATATTCAAAGGTACATATATTTTCTATGACTTTCCTTTTCTGCAACCATATTGTTTCAATTCTGACGTAGATTCACTGCAAGACTGTCGTTATATATTACTATACATCATATTAAGTAAAAAACACTTTTAATAGTATATTTTTAATAGTAAGAGAATATTGGGTCACGTTTTATTTCCATCTAGGACACAAGAGGTCAGTTACTCCAAATCTCGGTACGTCGGCTTATTCGCTGTACTCTGACGAGACAGATTATTCTCATAAAACTAATAAACCTCCACATTGCGATGGTGATTACAAGTCGAAGAAACCGTTCCTTCAACGATTGATATCTTGTATAATAATGCGTTCAAACGAAACGTCGAATATTAAGGATATCGTACGGAAAGAGACGATGCCCACTCTCAATAGCTCTGATTCCTATCATTTAAGCACTTCCCTGGCAGTAAGTTGTTATAAATATGTATTGTTAAAATTTTACGTTATAATATAAATTACGTTTGCATTAAATAATAATTGTAGCTGCTGGATATGAATTCGTCTTTATACGACACCTCAGCTTCATTCTATAGTAATCACACAATATTGCCAGTGAACAAAATGAAGAAAGGCTTTTTTAGCTCAGTTCGGGAATTTCTGCGACGAAGTTGAAATTTTCTAAATTTGTTTTATCTGTATTATGAGATGTTTGTTTTAAATTTGTTTCTTTTAAATTGTGCTCAAATATATACTCACATTTCTTTTAAAAAGTCTTTCATTATATAATAAGTTAACCTGATAATTAAACTTAACTAATAATGCTTGCTCTCTGATTGTCTCTGATTTCAGTTCCAATTATTTCTTACGTTTAGTTTTACTTAGAAAAAATATAGTTCTTTGAACACTCCTCTTCCAATCTACGATGACGGAACGCTGTCGTTGTAAAAAATTCTACTAGGACATCATAAATCACTAGAAAACATTGGTTAAGCTATCGATTGAAATATTGGTGTTGTTATTATTAATTTTTACGTTTTTATAAATTTGACATCAAGTGAATTTTGATGTCTTATCTTTGTAAAAAAAACCTTTACTAATTATCAGTACTTAAAATTATTCACCTATAATTATTTTTAAATTTTAAATCAAATTTATAATCAAATTTAATAATTAATGCAAATAACATTATGTGTGAAATTTGTTGATGTTATTTTAATCATTTATTTCTGTGTATTTTTATGGAAAGATTTTAAAAGGAATATTTTTTGCCTACTGACCACCAATTTTTTTTAACTACTATTTAATAATATAATACAACAAAACAGTGAAAAATGAAGTTGTTAAAAATGAAGTAGTTTGTTAGATTAATAAAAATAGACATATGTACCAGGAAAGCAAAATGATACGGAGTTTTAGTTTAAAGACTGCATACGTAGGCGGTTTGTACTGTGTGCATATTGGTTGTGTTTGTAGCACGTAATTATGGTAGAAAACAATGATGGCTCGTCTATATAATTTCTTGTAAATAGAGTATATTTTTGTATAACAATTTCGTGCAAAAATTACTCGACGTGTTCTGATTAAATTTTACAGTAATGAAAGCAAAATTTAATTTACACACATTATATGTGCGTGCTGAACGAAACGCTGTTAATTTGAAATAACAAACTAACTGCTCAAATTAATGTATTAGATTAGATGTAATTTTATTTTGAGACCAAATTCGAAGTTAACGAGGATGATTACGAGAGCAAAAACTAGTCCGTAGATAGAATTTAATCTAAACTTAGTTGTATGTTGTATGTATAACGTACGTTTATATCATAACAAAAGTACCAGGTATTCATAAAAATGCAAGAGATCACGGGTTTGCAGTACGGAAGTAAAAGTAAAACAAAGTTACCAGGAACATATAAGCACATGAAATGGAAGAGATATTGATTCTTTGATAGTGAAAGCGTATCAACGGCAGTATTAAAACTTCAACTTCAACTTAAATTTGTTTGCCCAAAACCACCTACTTTTTGTTAGAAAAAGATTTAAGATACATTCCTAAAAAGAAGTTATAAAATACATATTTTTACTTTATCAGTTAAAACATGTAAAGAAAAAACAAATAGTTATAGACAGGCAAAGTCCTTATACAGTTTTCACGTCATGACAGTGACTAATATAAATAAATATTTTTTTTTAATTTTTAAACGAAAAAAAAATAAATAGGAACAGAAAAAATCCACGAACCAGAAAATACTTGGAAGGTGCCCAGAGAGATACCAGGAAAGTATAATTTGTAAGGAGGTTCCACGCTCGGTGTGATATTGATTTATTATTAAAAGGTGCAATACATTAATGACACATACATTTTGCTTCACCTGTGCTTTTGTCGGGATGAAAAGCTCTTTGTGTTTTTTTTTTACAATTTATTTGTATATTCTATATGATTCTGTACAAATTTTATATTGTTTTATAAAGGAACATTCCTTTATTTTTCTCATATTTAATTTATTTTTTCATATTTAATTTCTAGAATAAACTAACGGAATAAGATTTTCATGATACGAATCAAGACAAACCTTTGAGAAAATGTATTCTTACTAAGTTTTCTATTATTTACTGTCTGTAAAAAGTAAGTAAAACTAAAAGTTTATAAAGTAAAAAAAGTTTGCTAATTTTTTATTAACAGGTATTTGTAATATTTAGTGTGTGTACCAGGGTTACATAAAAATGTAGTAGCATATTCACGACTATAAATAAAATGTTTTCGAGCCAAGTTGGCCCGTGGGTAACTGAGAAAAGCTTCCATGAGGATTGTGTTTAGGGAACTTTGTCTCGGTTGGAATGAGCTATAGTCATAGATACCAGGGTCACATGAATTACGAGAACGCTACGTGCAGGCTTCTTTTTTTTATGCTATTTTTTCATTTTAAATATTTTCTGAGCTCTTGAAGCTCTACGCTAAATTTAATTATTCATACATTCCTAATTAAAAAAAAATATTCAAAATAAAATATTTATTTTATCAACTTACTAGGAATACATAAGCAGCTGAAAACATTATCATGGAAAAATTTAACAAAAAGTGTTTATTTTATCTGTTAAACTACGTGTATATAATAAAATTTAATTTATCTGAATGTTAATTTTGTTACTTATCTCATATTAAAAATTACGGAATTAGCTATCTCTATAATATATATATGTACTGTATCTACTACTATCATCTCTATTTGTTTGCGGCTCTCAAAAGCACCAGGAGGGCTATATGTATGTAAAGAAACTATAGTTCATCATATTGCCCACCAGGAAAACATAATTGTGCAGGAGATGTTGACTGACGGTTTTAATTACGTATGTAGAGAGAGAGTAGAATTTAATGTTAACAATTTGTTTGTTTTCTATAATATAATAAGTACCGAATTTAGGTTTAGTATTTAGGTTTAAGTATTTAGGTTTTATAGTTATAAAACGATTCGTCTCATGACCAAAGTGAAATCCCGAAATATTTTAAATAAAAAAATTATCCATAAATTTTTTTCATGTACAATTTCATTTAGAACTAGGATATCATCTGCATTTTAAGAGTTAATTCATCGGCTGAAAAATATTTTATAAGGAAGAGACAAAAAAATATAAATAAAACACTGGTTATCATATGATTAGTACCAGGCAAGCAGCAATTCCAGGTGATAGCTTTTTACTGATTTCTATTCACCATATATTTTTTCAATGTCTTTATTATAATAATCTTCTAATTATTTCATTTACATATTACAGAGTTTTTAACGATCAAGTAACCCAATAAAACTTGGCACTTTCGAAAGTGTT
This sequence comes from Danaus plexippus, assembly GCF_018135715.1. Lineage (NCBI taxonomy): Eukaryota > Metazoa > Arthropoda > Insecta > Lepidoptera > Nymphalidae > Danaus > Danaus plexippus. The sequence goes on from NC_083559.1 coordinate 14,194,940, forward strand.
AAGAAGATTTAATAAATAATAACTTACGTATATATAGAGGAAGTTTGGTTGTCCATTAATGAAACAAACTTTACTGAGTCATATAAAAAGTTGAGGGGCTTTAAAGGAAATAATAATTTTGTGATTGGTCCTTATCATAAAATAAAGGTGTAGGTGGTATCAATATCAAGCTCAAGGTAGTTAATAAAAATATTATTTCACTCTCGTGTTGTTTACGTCAACGTATTCAAAATTAAACGATCATCGCCGGGGCAAAACCATTGTATGGGTAAAATATAATATAACGAGTGAGATTGGTGACTCCGTGAAACGAACAAGCGGCCGTGTTACCAGGAGATTCCTGATACCAAACAAGAAATGGATTGGCTTGGCTATCCTAACATCCTGGCGAGCATGTAGTGTTAGTGTTTTAGTGTTAGGTGCAGGTTATAAGTTAAAATTATGTCATTTTTATTCTAACATACATTTCGTAGTTCTCCTGGAACCTCTGGATGGCAGTAAAATGCACCCTATATAATTAATAACTTTAGACACAGTTTCCCCAAGCTCTGTTTGTTAAATCTAAACGAGGCATTTACTAACGAACCTTCAAAAATATAATTGTCTGTTAAAATATTTACGTCCCACGGCGACAAATTTACAAAAAATCAGGGATTTGAGTAATTGACAAGACAATAAATACAATAAATTGGCTAACAGTCCGTTAGCCAATTGACGGACCTCTATATTAATTTCTTGTTAAGACATTTAAACAGACTTAGCTCGTGGTGGGATGCTCGATATCTAACAGTCTATCAAACACCATACATACTTAACAAGACGTTATTTTTTTAACATTGATTTGTGAAACTGTTAAAAAAAATGTAGGCGCCTCAGTTGCGAAAGTTTAATTTTAACTCAAACCGAAGAATCAGGTACCAGGGAAATATAAACTGAAGGAGACGATAGTCGAACGAGATATTGATTTACAGAGAATGAAAGTTAAATGAAAGAGACGGCACATATATATCGCTTCGCTTTCGAGACCCGTGAAGAGATTATACAGCCAATGAAATTTCCATTATGAAATATAATCCGAGCTTTTAGGAATTATTTGTTATAGAAATATTTATTACTTCTTTTAATTAATTATACTTTATAGAATTGTTTAATTATATTTTATATTTGCTACTGACAGTTAAGAATAAAGGGAGAGATATACATTTATATAATTGTTTATTTGTTTTCTTACGTACTTCTTCTCTATACTAATTACGTAATTTTACTCATAATAAAAACTTCAGAGGGATAATTCTTCTTTTATAACTGTTTCAGCTCCAGGTCTCTTAGAACTGTTTCTAGAAGAGTAACAAAGCCATAAGACGCTAATTTAACTTATGTGCCATAATAAAATTGTATTAAAAATTGTAACATGGTGTTTAGTGTTATTTAGAGTGCTTTCTCTAATTTTTTAGTAAAAAGTTTTTTTTTTATACGAAGATTCAACAAAATTTTATTAAAAATAAGCAAAAAAATATATATTTATTTTATAACGTACTAGGAGTTCATAAAAGCTGTGGAAGTTTTCGTAATAATATTCTGATAATTACGAGATGCTCTGCATAATATTGTGTTTAAGGCTTCACTCGCTACGAAAGTTATTTACTGTAAAACAAAACAACGCCTCTTGGTACACCAAAATATTTTCGAGTACATAGAATTGTACATAGCGGGTATATAAAAGATAACGTGCAATAATATTTTATAAATGTATTTATTATATAAAATTTATTAATAAAACAAAAAATAATAATAAATGAGCGATTTACTTTGGTCGACGATTAAATGAAAAATTATAGGAAGCGTGATTTTGATAGTTTTTTGCTTGGAAGTCATTTGAGTATTATAATTATCATTGAAAGGGTGCTTATTAAAGTTATCTCTTAATCTATGACTAATTGACGGAAGGAGCCGTCAATGCCGAAGAGTTCGTCGTAGTTGGTGGGCTTCCCTGGCCTGAGAGCCTCATCCGCCTTATATTTTTCCTGGTCAGCGAACCAGTCTTTATATTCTTCCAACTTCTTCAGCCACGCATCTGGAGTTTGAATTATGTTTTATATACAAATTAAAATCAATACTACCAACATCATATTTCATTGTTATATAAATATTGATGAAATTTTTATACATTATACGTTAGATGAATTAGAAATCAAATTAAATATATAATAATATTAATCTTACTTTAAGTTTGCATTATCACAGAGTTTATAATTTTAAATTCTAGTCAAGTCTAAATAATGTCAATGCCAAAACAGTAAAATTTTTAAATTAATGAAAAACCCGTTGTAGTTTGAAGTTTCAATTTTGGTGTTCTCATATTTAAATTACGTATCGTTTTGTATAATGATTATTGTAATAAACTTACTGTGGAGTTCGTTCATAGGTCCTGCCTTGCCACCGTATTCGCTGGGCATCATTTCCTGTGGCACGTGCTTGTATAGATCGTTGATGTCACTGTGAATGAAGATCTGAAGAAAAATAATAATAATCATAAATATATTATGAGGGAGCAGTCACTTATTCGCATTGATATGCCCTTACCCTTTCCCTGATCTTTTCTTTTAAGAAAGGCTTCACGAATTGAACGATTTTATCAACAAGAGGTGATATGTTGATCACGTGCACTTGTTTTAGTTTCACCGGGTACGCTTCCTGGGTAATGATAAAGACCGTTTTAATGGATCAACAAAAACAATATAACTTATTAATATCTTTTAATCGGAGTTTTCATGTAAAATTTTTATATCGCAAAAAATAACGGTACCTGTACACAGACGAGGAATTTCTTCACCAATGTCGGTGTGAACTTTGCGAAATGGTTGGGTGTTGCCACGGAGGCATCCAGAATGTAGATATCCCCAGCTACTCCTTCCTTTTCCTCCTTAAGCCTGACGTCACCCAGCATCAGCGCCAACTTGAAAGCGTTCGCGACATTCGGTGTTTGAACATCTTTTTCCACTCCTAAAAAAATGCGTAATAGGAGAAAATAATGCTACTAACATATAAAAGTAATAAATAATCAAGCCTTGTAATAAATTATTGTTCTGAATTTACCCCTCATCAGGACTACACGACGACCGTCGGGCGTCAGGCCAGGTAAAGGTGGCATTTGACTGAAAAATATTAAAATATTTATAGATTAATCGTCAATTTTAGTATATACAATCACTCTATGGGTTTGAGAAGTTCTATACTGGTACTTGTGTGTGTAATATGTAACTGTACAACATACAACGCACACCATGTAATAATCCCTTTGCAGTTTGCAGCGCACACATCCTTTGTTCCTATGTTCTCCTGGTACTTGTTGTTAACGGTACGTGACGTAATAGTTCACAGCGCACTACTTACTAACTACTTACTCCACTACTATTTAATACTCGAGTTTGATTTACACTAAATTAAGGTTTTTTAAGCGTTTTCATTGTTCTTTTTTTAACATGTTAGACTCTATGAAAAAATTTACATTCAAGTTCATAAGTATATCATGTTGTCAACTTAATAAAATCGTGTTATCAAGTAAGTAAAGGTATTTTTACTTGCTAAAAAAATTCTTGTAATAAAACCCCGCAAATTTTGCTTTCACAATATAATATTACTTTTATGTTTCCCTAGTATATCCGGTAGTTGCGTGGATAAATCAAGTTTCCTTGCCCCGTAACAGTTAAATAATAATCGCACTCAAAGTAAAAACTACTTACTATTTTAAAAATCCATATTTTAAATATAAAGATACATAAAAAAAAATAATTTGCATATAACAACGCTTTTAAAAAAGTTTAATGATTCTTAATTTCACTTTTAAGTGAAAACGAATTGTAATAAAATAGAAACAACGCTCGTGTCTAATAAAATTACTTCCAATGTTGAGTTACATAGAGAAATATGTAATTAGTATTTTTAATTTTGTACTAATTGAGGTGATTTTTTTAGTAACGACATATTTTAAAATATTTGTAGTTTCTTGTATACATACACGATCTTAGTTATTTCTTGTAGCTCGGGACGGGAGACGTCTCGGTCATTGAAGAACTCCGGCACAGCTGACCGCATTGTAAAGTACATGTCCAGTTTTCGCTTGCATTTCTCCAGGGAAAACTTGCAACCACGGAGGAAGGTCATGATGCGCTGGTCATCTTTTATAGAAATATAAGTAATAAGCAAATTTGTTTTGATACCGCAAATAAGAAGATTATGTTCAGCGTGATACAGAAAAATGTTCTTAAATGAAAATGTTTTATATCAAGACGCGAGTAGTAAAATCTTATTTAAGATTAGGAATTTAGAATATGTCATAGATATGTAGGTGCTGGCATTTTTTTGCGAAATCATGATAGGTTTATATTATGAGTGATAAAACTACCAAATTCATCAGGCAGATGTGGCTCCTTCTTCAACCACTCCTTGATGTGGGCGAGGTCCTGTTCCCTGGTGTCCGGGTTCTCGTTCAATTCTTCACGAATCTTCTGCCACATTTCACCAGCTGGCTGTTCTAATGTCATCTTGGCTGGTTCTGTTGGAATTAGTTTCTCATTAGACTTCATTTACAAATTATGTACATTCAATAGTCCATTCAAAACTAAATGTACAGAGACAGCTTTTAAAGAATAATATTAAACATTTTTATTAGGAATTTCTTTATATAATTTTGTATATGAGTGCACAGCTTACATAATTGCGATTCGAAATTTTATTCTAATGTGAGTTATGAGCATTGGGTAATTACCACTATATATAAAGGCAACTAGCATTAGTAAGAGTTGAAGCGTGCACGATTTTATAATCAGCTCATATTGGTACTGTTGTTACATAAAAATCATTGCATGAGTATGTTTATGACTCTTCGTCATAACTTTTTAAACGCTACCTAAAAGGAGTAATGGTCTCTGTTGGTCTATCTACGGCATATCCTTGCATGACTTGGTGGCTTATACATTTTTTGAAGACCTTTTTTGAACGAACAAATTTTATGTAATTCGTATTTATTATGTTAAGAAATTTTTCAGTTACAACATTCTCTCATTCTATCGTAAGTCGCTCGTTTTTCCGTTCTAAACTATTGGTGTATCATTAGATAATATTTTTAAGTTGCGTGGTACATTAACAGATGTATCATATTATTGTTAGAAAGTTCTTGTAACACAATTCGTCTGGTCGTGTGTCGTGACAGCGCTGCCCGAAACGGTTCACCTACTTTCTTTATAAAAAAAATAACAACGAAATTTTTCGACCCATTCACCGGAACGTTCATGCTAAGGTAATTTTCAGTGGTTTTTGCTTTCACCACTATTAGGAAATATCTGCACGACCGTGCGTGGTCAATTATGTCCTTCTAATGAGCTTCCAAAATTACGCGGATGTAGTTACACTGGCTATAAAAGAATATTTTTTTAATGCTTTCACATCGACATTTTACTTTGAGAATATAAATCATTTTGTCTGTAAAGCTTTTAAAGCGCCATCTGGTACGTTGGCGGAATATTAAATACATTCTCTAAATGACACAAGTGACGACACAAGGATTGAACATTTGTGGAGATAGAGGGCACTTCAGTACTTCTATAGTACATGAAGTGTATTAAAATGCATATATGAAAAGAATAATGAAAATATCAATGTACACAAGAAGTAATTATTACTATAAATATATGGAAATCTATTGAATAGTTTATTTTGTTGGTGATCATGTGGACAAAAAGATAGTTATGTCCCGGAAAAAAATAAATTAAATATGTTTTATAAGGTCGCATAGTTGAGATCAAATTTAATTACCACGTACAGTAGTTAATAATTTACAAATAAGTAATTAATACGATGAAATATTACAAATGAACATAATGATAGTAATTATGATCTATAAATAAATTTGTCAGATTCGTAACAGAAATAACGAATGTGTAAACGACATAATCTCAACATTACTTGATCCACTTGACCCACGCTCACGGAGCATTTGTGTAAAATTGCATTTATTTGATGAAACGAAAAACCGGAAAGCGTTATGATGAGGCTATATTACGAAAAAACACACAGCCTGTTAAGAAGTAAGCGGGAATCATAATATTTAGAGAATAATACATATTTCTGGAAGAACTATCTTAAATAACTAAATGACAATGTAACTGTTGCGTTTAAATGTATTTATAGTTAATTTATCTTTAATTGAATTTCCGGAAAAAAGTTTAAAACCGATCATGACTCCTTGGACCTAACATCTGTGTGACGAGAAACTATAATATTGAAATGAATGGAAAAATCAAAGAAATTTCCTTCCGTGACACGACGACATTGGACTTCTTAAACAACATTCATGATGTCATTACTGGATGAAGTAAAAAATATTAAGAATTTTGATGAATTCTTATTATATTCGATATAGAAATGCTCTAAGCTTGGAAGAAATTAGTCTTAATGTCACAGAAGTTTCTTTTCTATTGAGGATATTTATATAAAAATTTAAAACAATTCGCCAAGGTAATATTGTAGATGTATTTTTATTGAAATATAAAAAAGAAACTTAAATTATCCAGTAAAAGTATGAATGTCACGTTTAATGGATTTTCACCGGAGGGCAATGGCCGCTTCAATAGCTACATAGAATCTTTCGCGATCGTGCCATAACGTTAACAAAAACTGTATTCGCGTTAACCAGGAATTTAAAAAGTCTACAAAGAGTCTATGAAACGAGTTTAATTTTTTTTTTATTTTTTTCTCGTTTTGTATATAAAAAACAAAGTTTGACGAAATAACTAGTTTTGTACATTTTCATTTAAATATTACGATTCTATTCGAGTTGTACAAATGTCAACAGTGTACAGATTTTAGTTTTGCTCTATATTAATGTATTACTGGAAATCGCTGCATATAAATATAATGGAAAATAAAAAATATTCACCTTTGAAATCAAATATCAAATCACACGCCAAACTCTCAACGACGGACACACTCTCACTTGACCGCAACGTTTTTGGAGATAATGAAAAGCTTTTTATGTGAAAACTCGTGAATGTTTCCTGCGCGTGCGCAGTGCTGGCTCTAATGCGTTGCCTGTAGCGAGCACTTGCTTTTTATTAAATCTTCACGCGCCCGACTGCCCATTGAGGGGAGGCATTCAGATTTTAAATTGAGGAAAATAGAAAAAGTATATACCAACAAGAAAATATATATAAATACATCTTTTGTTAGATGCCCGTAATGGTGTCATTGGAAAAAAAATATGCTTCTTTTCTATAATTCTATTTTCATACCATATTTCAAGTTATAGGATTTTCTACTCTACATTTATTTTTTTTAATATTAAGGTCATTGATTTTTTCATGAGACGTCTAATTACGATTCTAGATATTCAATTACACGTGGACGGCGCTGTAATTAAATTTTTGGTTAATTATAAATCTGCTTTACGATTGCGCTGAGCTATTGCAAATTCTTATACTTTCTAGTAAATTACTCTAATTATCTTTTAGATGAGATAGATTAAGAGCAAAGAATAACAGTAAATAATTGTATTGTAAATTTTGGATCGTGAAAAAAAATTTATAACCAACTGTTGACTCCGTGTAAGTCAAATAAGCTGTTCATTAACAACAGTATTTTAGAATTGAAGTTTATATTAATTTTTATACTGTTTTGGAGTTGCATGTTAAATAGAAGATTTTTATTGTCAGCTGCTCGTTGAGTCTCGTTTCTCTCCTGTTTTGTTTGTCGTATTCCATTTTATTCCACTCGCTATTATACTTCAACCTTTTTGATATTTAATTTTATAAAACAGTTTTAAATATAATGACTCATATAGAAGTTTTCTTCCGATTTTTAAGAGATCTTATTTCGTTGTTACTATCCATACATGCTATAGAGAATATTTTTTTTAAATTAAATTCGGTACTTTTTTGAACCACTTACTTACTTGTATAGTGATTTTTTTACATTTAAGTTATTCTTAAGATGATATAAATATTATTTTATATGTGTATGTTTATATATATATTAACAATTGTACTAGAATATCATTAATTGAAGTTAAAACTACGAAATATTTTATAATTATGAGTGTCTTAAAAAAGAAATAAAATTAAAATCATCAGTTCTTATCAAATAAATAGGTATCCTGGTTTTGTGATATTGGATGTGAAAAATGTTTGAGAGCAAAAAATGTTTGGTATTGTTAATTTTTTTTTTGTACAGATGAACTGTTGAAAAAGTTTGCCATTTTTGCCATTTGCCAACTGCCACAAAAACTTCTACGTAATGGACTTAAAACATAGCTGTAGTTTAAACCGTGTTTATTACGCTTACAACATGATTCAAACAAAATAGCACTAATTTCATACAAAACTACTGCTTATTTCTTAACGTGCTGTACATTTAAGTCATTTTAAATAGACCTTATTCGTATGAACAGAAGAACTTTAAAAATTTTCGGTGAAACTCAGATGCCTGGGCAATCGCTGTACACAATTTTAACAGAAATGTATTCTATATCCGACTGTTAAAGTTTATAATTCATTGTATGGAATTAACTTAAGATCAGAATGGAATCGTCATCACCATAATACTTAAGTTAGAAATTCTTAATGACTATGACTCATACCAGATCGTGCCACAAGCACTTAGCAAGTGTTTCCATTACATTTAAAAGCAGTAATATATTTTTTTATCAGTACTTTTAGTTTGGTTGCAATGACAACCCCAGTATAGATGAAATAATATAAAAATAACTTTCGTTGTTTTTTTTTCCTACATATTTTTTTGTGTAAAATAAAAAAAAAAAATATTGTTCTAAAAGAGATTTTACCCATTTATGGATGAACATAAAAGTTATTTAAATACAGGTATGAATAGATTTCCAATATAAATTCTCAACTTCGTTTGTAGAATGGAAACTATCCTCGTCGTTTCAACTTAGTAACATTGCGTGCAGTGATGTACACTATTTTGCTTAGAAGTTGCGAATATCGAGTTAAATACATTGGAGAAAATAATGCAATATCTTGAATTTAAATAAAGAATAACTTTTAGTGTGACTAAGATCTCTTGATAAATAGAAATCCAAACTAATAACAAAAAAAGTCCTATCAATATTAACGTTTATTACAAAAAAAAAACAACGTAGAAGGTGTAAATTTAAATTGTTATGGTGATAATTTGTTTTTATTTTTATACATTTTTTGTTATTATTTTTTCTTGTGACCAAAATAAACATTGAGTTTATTTACGCCCAAAATGCTTAAACATTTTATTTACAATTTAGAATATACCTCTCCGTATTTAAAAAAATTATAGTCAGTCTGCTCAAAATGATATTGAACTTCAAAAAATAGTGTTATATATAAACACACAAATAAATATAATTATTTTTTTATTAATAATTACTATAAATTAACATCGTAACAAAACTTTTGTTAAAAAAAATAATCATATACTAATCATAACCTAATTATTTTCTTGTGAGATTACCAGCGCGTGTCTGATTGCGTGCACAATATTACAATATGTTCCCATTGTTTATTCAAATATTCTTTATATTTTAATTCTTATATATATTGCAATAAGGTACATTTTAGTTATTTTATATGATTATTGCAATAACCGTCAGGCTTGTTGCCCGTCAAGCCCTTCTGAATGAAACGTAATCTTTCAATATTGTATCATCTGTTTGATAGCTTTGGCTGTATGAATATATGCAATTTAAATGCTTCAATTTGAAACGGAGTCCGTTATAGATTTAATTATATATATATATATATAGCTATAACAAAATTTACACCGACAGTATTCATGTATCGTAACTGGGATTAAATTTGCCGAGCGAATACAAAATCATCGGGAATAAAATTTGTTACACGTACACAGGTAAAAATATCTTTAATGAGTTAACGCAAAAATATATATTTATATAACTATAATATTTTAACTGTTAACGTGTATTACGCTGTACAACGCCAGTTAAATCAGATACAATTAGAAAGTGCAATAACGCTTTGTACGCGTATTTTAGCGTACGATCTTGTATTACCGTTCAAAGTAATAAAGTGTATATATATCGTTAATTATTTAGCATTACTATATCTTTTAATATATAAATTTTATAATTACAGTCAGTTTGTATACTCATCCTTAAGAATTATTAGAATTTATATAAGTTTATAAGATATTCGTGTATAATTTATCGTCGATATAGTTTGCTACTAATTTGAGGGACCAGAAGTCCGAAATATGACTAAAATTAGGTTATTATAAACGTTTTATAAAAATTGGAATTTTAATATTAAGTGTCCGCGCTTTTACCGTACCCATTTGTGGTGAGCCTTTCACCATCTCACTTTGTTAAGCCACAAACAGAATACGTATTTATAACTTGTTAATATTTCTAATAGAAATTTCATTTTTATATATAAATAAGGTTTTAGTTGTCACGCCTTGGTATGTTGTTACATGAAACGGATATAAAACCATTATTATTTTAATAAAATGATACAATAGTTTTTGTCTGACACATTTTATTTGAAATAAAACGTCCGTTACAATTAAGCAAAGTTTTGCTTTTGACCAGGAAAGCATAATCCTATAGGTGTAATTGATATAAAAACAAATGTAGAGTTTAATATAGTTATATTGTTGAAGAATAAAAGAATCACTCTATTATCGATTTTGTTTTCAATCAAATGTTTAACATATTAAAATCTTCAAGTAAGAATAAGTTTCCATGTTAAAAATAAGTATCTCAATTGAATCTATAGTTTTTGTGATAGTTACTGGTAACCTCGTCTCCATACAGCGCTCGTCTACAAATAATATGGAAATAGTTTATCGGATTATAATAAAACAGTTCAATAAAATATGAATTAGAATTTAATTTATGACTTCAGAAAATATATAAAAGACCATATGTTTTATGAAGTAGAGTCTATTTTCATAAAATTTATCCCTATAACATTTTGAATACCTATTTCAATTTTAATACATTTTGTTTCAAAATATCGGTCATTTCCCTTCGGCTGTGCTCTCCCTCGACATTGAATTTGAATTCTGTTCTATATTTGAATGAATTCTATTTCAGTCAGAACCAAAAATAAAAAAAAATAAACAGAATTGCTAGACAGTCTTGTATAAGCATTTGGGTAAAGAGTTTTCATTATATTAATCGGGATATCATGAAAGTGTTGACTTTCAAATAAACTCGACAGATATTCTAAAGACTTGATTTATTTCTATAGTTACTAAGATATTTTTGATGTTATTCGTTTTTTTTTTTTATCTTATATATTATATTTGTATTTTATTTAATAATTTGATATTATTATAGTTAAAATAGTTTTTATATCTGTCAAATGTAATACGAATTATGCGAACACGTGACACGCGAGCGTGATCTCAATACGAATTACTCTTAACTCTACCTTGATCGTTTAGTAACAAAGGAATCAATCTCAGGAGTATCATTGTTTTTATGCTAATAAAATGAAACAGTAAACTTCTTTATTGGGGCGGTACGTGATAAAAATATTCTCTCCCACATTTTAATGACACCAAATAAGTATGAAATAAAATCTGCGATGTGTATTTATATACAGTTTGCTTGTTAGTTGAAGGTTTTATTTTTCATGGAAAGACGGTGGAACATATCAATACCTACGTATAAATAAAATTGGAGTGTCTGCTATACTGTGATATTAAAATAAAGGTTCTTTTACAACATGCATATGAATATGTATACGTTAGACCGAAATATTATTTTTATATGTTTTGTCTCTCTGTCTGCTTGTTCCGGCTAATCTCTGAAATGGCTGGACCAATTTCGACGGGACTTTTTTTGGCAGATAGCTGATGTAAGAAGCAGTAACTTAGACTGCTTTTTATCCCGATCCCATGATTTAGGACGAATGGGATGGGGGGGGGGGGCTCAAGCGGCTTTTAGAAGGTTCTACATTGTTTTTTAAGCAAACGGAGTCGCGGGTAACCGCTAGCAGAAAAAAAAGCACATAATTCTACTAAAAGCTGTTCTAAAAGATTTTTACTCAATCGCTATCACATCTGTAGATAGGTATCTTGTAATTTGTCAGTAATTTTAATCTGCTAAGTGACACTGCGACCCAGATACGTTTCCATTCAAACCAACGATCTATTGAAAATTTTAATTTCACCTCTTCTATTAAATTAAGACCCATCCTTCGAATACTAACCCGTTAAAACTTGACAGTCGCCTTGACTCTGTCAAAATGTCAAAATGAAGGTCCGCTTTAACTATTCAACACTTAACGTAGCTATCTGTCGCCATTGTTGAGATGACTTAATAGTTTTAGTGAATCTAACTGATGTATATTATGAAGAAAGGTTGTTTTTTATTTTCCAAGTAAGTTAAGGATTATACGACGTATCGTTATGTGGGATTGTGTTCGTTTTTTATTGTTAAATTATTATAATTAATATAAATTACAATATCAAATGAATTTTACTGTAAAAAAAATAAATAAAAGATATTGTTCAATTAGTTAAGGGTTACTGGGTGAAATTCTTCAATTATTCTTATAAGTGCTGATAGTGTATATTAATATTATAATTGTAAAGGAAGGTAATTATATCCTTCTCTGCTAGTGTTCTTTGCACGAGTCATCATTGTCACACTACATACGAAACGGTTCTCATTACTAATTAATGAACTTAGGTTAATGTAGCTAACGTTGATACGAGAAGTTTAATCAATAGAAAACTGTAAACGTTCCGTTTTTAGTGTGACAATGCAGACTAAGGTTCAGTATACAGATCTGGCATCTGTTCATATACAAACAAATCAATCCACTCCGGGGATATCGCTGTTAATAGAATCCTGTTTTATACTATGTAGTATCTATAATCAGTTACTGTGATAAAACTGTTTATTTATCTTGTGCTATGTCCACTTTATTATAACACAAGTATTTAATATGTCTCAGCTTGTATTTTCTATATCTTTTTATATTCATTTCACTCGAATCACTTCAGTTGTATGTAATAATTTTTATTAGGTAAAAAAGCATACAAATTTGAATATTATTAATTAATTTAAATCAAAAGAAAGTTTAATTTACTAGATGTAAGTACTCCATGCATCCTATATTCAAGACAGAGGCTTCATAAATTTATGGAAATATATATATAACACACGTATCGACAAACGTTTTATTACTTGGCAATAAAATTTTAAAGTCATATATATATTTCATTGAAATACTCATCATTATTGTATTCACAATATTATACTATGAATCATATTCATACATAATAATCACGGTCAGAAACTTTGAGTGTCCTGTACGCGCCCTGCAGCCCTTCGTCATATTCATCACATTTTAGAGACCTGCATGAATGTGTTCGTGTAAGAATGTCATACGAGATACTAGCTCGCAGCCTCCGCACTGATCTCTTATCACGTTTTATCGGCGGTTTCAATTCCGTTTCGTAATATTTCCGTTCTTCCATTTGCAGCCATTTTGAATTGAGCAGGAGTTTTTTAGTCCATTCGTCTGGAAACAGATTATTGTTTTAGAATTTGTTGATAACACTAGCTTCTGTTATTATAACTGTGATAAATAACATTTAGAAAGGTTAATAAAAAATATTTGTATTGAAATATTAATGTTATATTTCATAGTTTATACTATACTGACTTCTGATTGGTAAACGTTGATACAAATTGTGTCAAATTTCAAACTCGTACTAACGTTAGTAAGCAGTAGCTGACGTCGATATAAAATTCGTTACGTAAAATATTTTTTAGATGATGTAATTAAAAATATTCGCTCAGGCGTCGCTTGTTTCAATGAAATATAAAAATGTATCGTACGTTACAAATTCAATTTTAAAGTTATTTGAGAATCTGTTTAGTAGTGGTAGTAAAATCAGGTTAGTAGTCATTGTGTTTATCCATAACAAACAAACAAAAGTTTTATTTAGTAATTTTTGTTAAACCCATACAAATAAATGAATCAAAATAACTATTTTCTGTCTTCAAAATAAATTGTTACACTTTATAAATACGTCATGTTCGCTAATTAGCTCAAGCACGTATAAAGGTTTCTTATTTCATAGATTTTTGTATTCGAATAGGAATTCACATAAACATAATGGAATGAAAAATCCATCAATATTCGCAGGGTTCTTGGGACCCAAAGGATAATGTGCCCCCGCTTTTTTTTTTGTTCGAATAGGAATTCACATAAACATAATGGGATGAAAAATTCATAAATATTCGCAGGGTTCTTGGGACCTAAAGGATAATGTGCACCCGATATTTTTTTTTTTATTCGAATAGGAATTCACATAAAAATACAAACAGGTTTTTGATAAATCTTCATGAAACTCACCGTTCAGATCTTTCATAGCCCCAGCCTTCCCTCCGTACTCATACGGAAGTCCTTCCTGGGGGAAACAGTCAAAACCCATGGCGCGCTTAATTTGCTCAGGATCAGCGTGAGTATGGAATATCTTGCGCCGCCATGGGTACAACCCCATATGAAGGAGGAGTAGCGACATTGTCTTTAAGCGTTGCGTATTTATTATGTGAATCGCTGAGAACTTTCGGGGGTAAGCGGACTGTAAAATAATTATAATGTTATCAAATAAGTTATATATTTAAGATCGTAAATATTTAAACAGAATTTTAAATTAATCTAAAAGTACTTTTTGTTTTTGTAGTTTTCTTATTTTTGTAATAATATTTGTAGTAACTTAAAAAATAAAATCCAAAATATTTTGAGAATTCGTAATTTCTAGAAGCAAGCTTTGTATTGTTTGATGACAGCATTGGAAAGAAACCGCTTATGTTCTTACGTATTGAAGTCATTTGATCCAGTTTACAAATTCAACATAATTTACATTAACTTTGTGACAAACTTACAAATGTTCTAACAGAATAAATTATTACAGTTATATACAGTTCAAAGGCACGTTGTTATATCATAATTTACGAGTACGAGTAAAAATGACGCCTTGTCGAAAATTTTAGCAATATTTATTGCTCATATTTTTTCCAGGGGTCATTTTTCAGTTAATATAAATCTTGTTATATGAGATATGTGAATATAAATTTGGTAACATTGTTGAATAAAAAACTTACCCTTATACACCAGATAAAATCTCTCCAATGGGATCCTCTGAAGTGGTTCTTAAGATGCGAGGGTTGTAGGTCAGTGACGTCAATGAATACCACTTCGTCCCCGGGGGTTGGATCTTCTTGTAATCTGAAAATAAACATAAAATAATGCAATCATGTACTTAAATATAACTCTTAGAATACTCGCCTGTATTTTACTTTCTGATTTACTTTATATAAAGAAAAATACTTCTGTTTTAACTTTAATCTATGAAATAAATGCTATATTCGACCATTTTCAACAGAAGCATCACCTGATATCTAATATCATAAGCCACCTCGCCAGCAAGGCTTTAGCTGATAGAGTTCGATTTATAGCGGGAGCCGGAAGACGAATAAGTGTCATCCGGCTGCCTCCTCTGCTTCTCGCTCGAAGAGGTACTATATAACTGAAATAAAAATATTTTATATTGAATCTCTTTAAGGTGAGTTTAACTGTAAGAGCTTTATTCCTTTAAGTAAGAGTTAAGTTAACTATTAAATTAAAATGTATGACAGTTTTGTTTGTTTCAATTAATCTATTTAAAATAATTCATTAGACTAAAAGAAACATTTTAGTAACTGACGTGTCTTGGCAGCTAGAGAGGATTTCATCATCATCGGGATGTCTTTTATGCCAGAGTTCTGTTAGTCCTCCCGGGCCTCTGGCTGTGTAGTATCTTCGAGCTCGTTTGGAAGCTTCAACCTCGTCTCCATCGCAGGTCACAGGAAATATGTTCAAAGCTTGAATTTCGTCTTCAGTTGCCTCTCTTGTCAAGTTATCACGAGCCCATCGTACTCCAAACGAAGCTGCTGGTGACATCCTAAACCCTGTGTAGCATCATAATGATATATATTGTATTCAAATATTGACCTTTTATTTAAATCTAAATTCAGATTGAATGTAAATTTTTGTTTGTGTGAACAATAGCTATGTCGAATTCATCATTTCGTCGAAAGTTGAAAAATAAATAAAGCCAGACATTCACTCATTCGTTCAGTTTGTTAGTCAGCGATTGTCACAGATTAGTTTTTGTTTAATATTGTTTTTTTAATTGAAATGTCGAGTCGCCTAGCTCCAACCTGCACACAATAAAGTGTTACGACGTAAAACTCGACAGCCTAAAATACGTGTTCCTTACAAAATTCTACAAAATTCCCTGAAATATTTTCTGAGACGAATACAAAGCGCTACTTTTTGTAAGTAAAATTCTGGTCTAATGGAATATAAAAACGTCCTGTGTTATAATTTACGAGGTTAGAGCGTAATGACACTATTTATTGGTATTAAATATTGGAACACAAAACAAAAAAATGCATTTGATATTTTTTATTAGTTTACCTCTAATTAAGAGTGATTTTAATTATTTTTATATGAATGCTTTTTGAAAACCGTATCGTATTTTATTATTTGTATTTATCTAAGGATTTTATACAACACTACCTTTCCGCCCCGACTGTGGATGCAAAGCGGCTGTAATTTTTTTCCGCATTTAATCTATATGCCATGGATAGAAATATTTGTGCCAAAGTTCTCGTCGAATCTTTCATCCGCTTTGGAACGGCAACAACGTTGAGTAACAAACATCCATCCATCTCCGTTTCTCTATTCATTATGGTGCAAATCTCGTTAGCATTATTAAGAGCAGCTCGAATCATCATAAATCTAGATTTAAGAATCTAGACATGGGCGAGCAATCTATACTAAAAAAGTATAAAGAAAACGCGTATACCATTATTTTACGATACTTATATATTTTTTTAAAGTACTTTGAAAACTAAGAACTTTAAGTTATTTCCTTTCGAATACAACCAAGTAACAAACTAATAAACTTTATATACTTAAACAAGTTTTTGTTGTGACTGCGAAGATCATGATTTTATTTAAAATTTGCTTGTAATTTTTAATATTTTATTTGTATTCCACAATCGTATGTATAAATGCAGACATAATATAAAGTTATTTAAGATATTTTTTTTATATATAAAAGCGGTAATAAAATTAGCTACAATATTTCATAAAAAAAAATTAAACTTAAGTTAATTTCACTCATTCCTCAACTTATATAAATAAATATATTATCGCCAGCAATTATAAGCAACAATAGAACATATATATATATATATATATATATATATATATATATATATACTTAGATCCGACAAAATAAATCATCTCGATCAGAATTAAAAAATAACATATGTATGTAAATCAATAATAAACATCCTCCGAGTTTAAATTTCCTTAATTTTTTTTATGATCTATAACATTAGGGTAGTGTTCGTCAAACAAACAATTCCAATTAAGATTTGATGATCATCTCTGTACCAATTCTGGTGAGAGAAGCCTCACTAATTGAAAGTTGACGTTGATTTGGGACCACAGCGCTTTACCATTTCATCTTTAATGAAATCAATACCTCTTTTTATTAATCAATTCAATAAGGACGAAATTAGTATAACAAATAAAACTGATATTGTTTTAATTTTAAACAATATTAAATATGTAAAAATTACATAATACTCAATTTGAAATATTCATTGCTTTTAAAATTAGATTTGTTTTTTGTGAGTAATATTCTGTTATATGGGATGACTGCCATTTCTGAACTAGAGGTGCAACGAACAGATTTTTACGTCTACCACAAGCCGGTTGATCTAATTATAATGTCAAGGAGAGACGTGACGGTTGATATTTAGAACCACTGATATTTATGGAGGCGAAATGAACCTTTGATTCGTGTTGCGGTTGCATTCGTGATGTATTTTTTAACCGATGGTTTAGAAACAGCGAAAGGTTGACCTCATGTATATATTTTTGTGGAACATACTTCGTAGTTCTATATTATAATACGAAGTATTTTACTTAATGCGCTCAGTTGTTATATTAATTGTCTAAATTAAGTTTTTAGACATTTACAGGTTGCGTATAAAATAAATTTAGATTTTAATTGCCGATTAATGGATTAAAATAAGAATAGACTAGAAAAATAAGATTAATTTGATTGGAAATCTTTGTTAAAAAACAAGTGGTAAGTTATAAAAATAGATATTTTTTTCGAACATCGAAAGGGTATTATAGCAATTAGTTAGAAGAATTGCTCCGACTTAGCTGTCAGTTAAAATGTTCTTTGTTCGTCTGACATTGTGTTATATAAAAGTATTACGGTTTATATCAAAAATCATATTTAAAAAAAATAAATAACTTGTTATAAATATATCTATTTGTAAACTAATTCAGGCTTTATGTATTCCGTCAACTTAAAAATGACACGTCACAGTCTCTTTTTATAGTGGCTATATATGATACAGAGTATAATGAGATTATCACAGTATTATGTCATGTTGGATTAGATAGTATTAATCACGTCAACTATTAAAACTATTTCAGATGACCAGATTTTTATAACATTATTAAGCGTTATCTTATATATATAATAGTTTTCAGAGTTTAGCGTCCAAAATTCATAGATTCATAAATACTGGTCGACTCAAAATTTTATAAACTACCTACATTTGAAATAGGAATTAAAATTTATTATTCAAATTCGACTACAGCTTGTATAACGCACATCTCAAATCGCAGGGTAAATAGCATTAAATTAAAACTTCCTTATAATTTAAATAAAACTATTTTTATACATTATAACTTATAACATAAATATGCTTCCCGTACAATCGCGATGAAATTAAACTTCTATTAAAATAAATATATATGTAAAAAAAAAAATGTATTTAATATTAATTTTGTCCTCCTGTCAATGATTATTATTTTTGATAGCAACTCTACATATTATTTTTTGTTAGACACATGCAACTGATAGCTATACATCAATTTACTTCCGTTGTTGATACAATATATATGTATTAGATAAGTTTCTATAGCATTCGTTTATAAAAACCTATATTGTATATACATTTTTAAATATACAACATAATATAATTTTATGGTACGCAAGAGTTTGTTAATGCATTTAAGGTGGCGGTAATCGTAGTTTGTAAGGTCACACGCAAGGCGATTTCCTGTATCGGGTTTTTGCTATTGATAGAAAGAGTTCTTGTTTGTTACAACAAACATGGCTTGTATTGTATGTCTACTTTATATTTTATAGTTCTACTTAAAGAATTAGTTATTTATGTCAAATTTTCAAAGTGTCTAATAGATAGATAGATAATTATCAATTCCATGTTCTCTCGATCAGCCAGAGGAAAATTTAATGTACATTGTGTACGTTTAAGGCTAATCTGTATTTAAAAAACGATAAAACTGTGATCTGAATAAATGTTTTTGGAATATTTTATTCAGTTCAATGTGAAGGTTTTTTTATCTGTGCTTTAGTATAGCAGTTCGAAATCCCGAACGAGTATAAATCAAAACGAGAGTTTAAATCAAAAAATTAACAACTTTTTCGTTTTAATATTTTAATCGAACAATAAATATTATATTTTTTTTTTATAAAATGTCATAATAATTTAATAATATATTGTAATTGTACTATATTTTTACTTATTTATGCTAGAGCTTCCATACGCACTGTATTTTATTTTGCCTTGAAAAATATTGCGATAATCTTCAATACTGCTAATAAAATTTAACAATGCTTTTTTCAATTGTTTAAAATGTGATTTCCGTATGTAATAAAAATTATATTTTGCTATAATAGTTTATATATTGGGATCGAATGCGAGTGTTTCTAAGGAAAGGGGAACAGTAAATAGACAGCATTCATGAAACTTCTGGAGGTTATTCTGAAATTCGTGACAAGCAATGGCGAGATCTGTCTGGAACATATCCTATAAACAGCCACATCCTAGAAATCATCCATCTCTATATGCACATATGTTTATTTATAAAAGGCCTTTACATTGCTCTGAAATTTATATACATTAATAATGTCAAACCTCACAGAAGTATATTATTGTATAATTTTAAATATAATATAAACGCTATATATGTTAAAATAAATACAACATGCGAGAACAATAATATTTATAATTAATTGGAAGCATTTATAACAAATAATGAATGCTATTCAATCAATATGCTTAGATATATTCATTCCAAAACAGTTTTTTTATTCACTCATTAAGATCGTGTTACCTTCATAGCGTCGTCTTTATATTTAGACCGTACAAACTAATATCATTCTGATCAATACTCAGTACCTTAGATTCTTTGGCATTATTATTTTTAATAATGTGTCTATAATATATAAAAGTCTCTGTATCGTATACATATCGTAATGTAGAGATGGTAAAAAGTTCTGTATCTATATATAGTTTACTTGCTTATATCCGTTTGTTAATTTTTGGTTACAAAATTTTTGTGTACATTTTAAACCACCACATAAAATGAGTTTCACAATTATCAGCGTATAAATTAGTTTGTGAATACGAATCCAGTTATTTTATCTCGCTTTGACAGAATGTGTGTGAGCCAGTTTCACGCGAGGAACTTAGATTTCATTGGGGACGACATGTACGCCATACGTACATGAAAGTGTCTTGGAAAGTCACTCAATGTTTCTCTTTAACAGCTAAAGTATGGGTTTGGATTATTATTTGTAAATATATTTTTTCATCAAAGTTTTTTTTTTATTGTTATTCTCGTATTTTACCGTTAGGTGATTTATTCGCAATAACTTTCTACGATATAAGTTCGAGAAAAAATTATTTAAGTACCTCCAATGAGAACAATGTAAAAAAAGTTTGAAGTAAAAATACGTCTATCGAATAATATTCGTGAAGTGTTCTTTATTAATTCCTTAAAAGCTCTCGTTATTTCATAAAAATATATAATCCCAAATACTTAGTTATCAGAGTTCGTTTATCGTCAATTAAAATTTGTTACATCATGGAAACAAAAGAATAGTCTGTGGAACGAAAATTTATATTTGTTAAGTGATTTGAAATTAGTGGTTCATTACATTTGTTATGATGTTTCTGATGACCGAATTCTATTTACAAAAAAAAAAAACCATTTTCATCAATACTATATTTAATTTAAATCTACCACAGATTAGAATAATAGAATTGCAGAGTATAAATTTTATAAGTGTACGTCACAATACGCTCTACCATGTCGTTGACATTTAAAAAACAATAACTTTGTTCTGACATATTTTGTCTTCATATAAACCGTTACGGAGTTACGCAACTAACTGAACAGTGAATTTGAAATTTTTATTAATAGCCACACATTATTTTCATTATCTAGTGACGCCGTAAAAAATGCTAAATAATAGTGGGAAAAAACCTTTTGACAATAAAAAAATATCATAAAAAAAATCTTACTTGGTTAATTGTTGGAGTCGTCGGAAGGTTGTACGATTGGTGTATTATTTATAATTTTGTATATAATATTATATTGTATCTCATTATTTATATTGGATAGTAAATTGTAAATAAAGAATATTTTAAATTATATATATAAAAAACAAACAGTAATATATATATATATATATATATATTATTGTTAGTTTCAATTCAAGTAGACGTGAATGTATTAAATATTCAACGTTTTCCTGCTTCCGTATGTAATAGTTGCGGTTTGTTTCTCTTAAAAGCTTCTTTCAATATAAAAACACTGTATATTAAATATATATATATATATATATTTAAAAAATATACAGAACCTTATAATCCGTTAAATCGTAGTCTGCTATAGTTGCTAAAACTTTTGATGCCGAAAATAGAGCTTATGTCAATAAATTCTAATGAAATATATAAATAATAATAATAATAGCATGAAGGTAAAACGATAATATAGAAATCACATCAAAATAAACCAACACCAAAAAAATATATACAAAACATACGACATACCACTTCGCCGCCCGCCACAACACTGCGCGGTGCGCCAGAGCAAGTGACTCACTCGCATAAGACCTTGACCTAAGTGAACGTTTTTGGGAAAAAGACCATTTATTTCATGAATATCATATGCCATAAGGTCAAGCACCGTATGAGATCAAATCTCGTTACTGATAATTATAATATAATTGTTTTATTGTACCCACTTCGCAAACGTAAGTTCTTGTCTTTGTTGGTAGTTCCGTCAGTCTTCTGATGTAATTATGACGCAGTGTATGCAATGTTAGATTAATAATATAGAATAATATGTTAAACTTATTTTAAGGAGAAGCTTTTGTAGACCAACAAAATGACAAACAAAAAATTTTACTTTCGATCTGATCTCCCATTTTTAAAATTTTCAATTGTGTTTTGCGATACTATTTTAATTTAAAATTATATTACTGATTATATATGTAAACTATCTTTAATATAAATTGTATACGATACGAACAAATCATAAGTTTTATTTATCTGTCTATTTTAAAACAAAAAAAACTTTTGATCTGTTCCCAAAAACAACGAGTGTTGTTTGCTACATTTTATATGTTATTATTATTTAATTTTCGCTTCAATAAAATCCCAACTGTCGTTATTTCTTTAAATTTCTTTTCTACGGTCGCGACATTATTCACGTAAGATGTTATTTTTCGTGACATTACAAAGGTCAACGTTCGTTAAATTGTCTCGAGCTGTTGTTTCCTTTCTTTGGATGTCCCAGAGACGTTACTTATTCATGCTACAGTGCTAAGTAAATTGTGAGTGGTTTGTTATAAATATTTTTATACGTCCTGACCATTCGTTTGATTTTATAAATTGAATCAGCGCCATCTTTGGAAATCTGACCTTAGTCAACTCCGTAATGATTTGTATGGAATAGACATATAAAAAAAGTTATGTTTTTTTTAATTTTTCAATCACTCCAATGTATATTATTCTTACTTATAGATTTAAACGCTTTCAACTGCTAATTTATTATATTAATTCTATAAAAAATTTATACCTGGTCGTCATATAATTTCTACATTTATTAAATTGAATCACTATGTGACTATAATTATGTTATAAAAAATAATAATATTTATTTCATAGATTGAAGTGTTAACTAAAACTTTTGTGTATTTTAATGTCTACAGAACATATGCACTGGCATTGATGTTAATCAATTTATACTGTAAATAAAAAAGTATGTCTTATATTCTTTTTAATATAGTGCACTAGATTTAAAAAATATATATAAAACAAGCATTAATTATCATCATAAAAACTATATTATGTTAAAAAAGCCAAATTTTTTTTAACATAAAATTTAGTTTGCACCGTCAGACTAAAGTGATTGGGGTAAAATTTGTTAGGATCAGGAAAACCGCTTTCCCATTAGAGCGAACAATTAAAAAAGTTTATATTACAATATGTTTATTAAAACAGTCTGTATGGTTATTTCTATCAAGTGTTTGTGTTCGGTTTAAATCTATTTAATTATAATGCTTTAATATAATAAATATGTATACTCTTGGTAACCAAAATTTAATCTAATTATTGAAATCAAGTAAATATTTTAATCGGGTTAAAAATATTTAAAAGAATATGTTGCCTTAAGAATATCGTACAGAGAAAGTATTTTAGAACGTGTGATGTTTCTGTCTGCGTCCTAATATTATTTCGACTTAAGAACTAAGAAGATTACCAGAAATATTTATAAATTTTCTTCTTGCTCTACAACTTAACGAGACAAAGGAACATTTTGATGCTGCTTTCGTAACGTAGCTATAAAATAATGAAGTTTTATGATATTTCATCATATTTTTCAAGAATTTTTGGATTAAACATCGCAAATATATTAATTTTTTGTTTTATTGATAATTTATTTGACAACTTATTTTCTCTCATTCCAAATTAACTCGAAACGAAATTATAACCTTGTTAAATAATATCACTTTATCAAGTGATGTTAATATAATAGGTCAAGTAGATCGCATGCTGGTCTTTAGAGGGTACGCCTGAAATCAATAAAACTGCCAAAACGCTTTTATCTGGCGCGAATGAATAACTCAAGAGCGCATGCGTTAATTTTGTTGCTGGTGGTTGTTGCCAGTATTAATAATTATTGGCTTAAATTAAGGGTGTTTTAAATTTTACTTAGATTCCTTTAATGTTTAATTAGGTTATGGCATAAATAATAATGAAAAACAAATTATGTAAGTTATATAAATTTTAACACAAACTAATAATTTTTAATATTATAAATTAAATTTGAATTATGTGATAATAATCTTTGTTTAAATAATTTAATTTAAGTTTCCATATGTTTGAAACTAATTTACATTATTTTGCATTATAGAAAAACCTTTTTTTGTTGTCATAATAAAAAACTTATCGTTCGTTAGATTAGTGGAGATCAAAATGTTATGAAGGTAACACAATATCACGTGTCAAAGTTGGGAAGTGGAGCGAAATTTATCTAATTTTGTTTCTAATAGTTATGAATGAAAATAATTACAATTATTGTTAAAATCATTTGAATATTGCAACTGATTTCTTAAATTTTCATATGAAACCAGGTATCTGAGTGTTGCATCTGTATTTAAAGTTCTATACCTTAATTTGTCGAGTCGTATTTGTGAAAGTCATTTAATAGACAAATTCTATTTTTAGCTAATAACAAGATATTTATTTTTGGACACGGTTATATAAAGTCAGTTCAGTCAGTTCCCTTGTCGTCTCCACAAACAGATACATTTTTATCCGTGTGCTGTATATGGTCGTGTTCTAGAACGTTGAGGACTTTCAAAGGTAAATATTTCTTGTAGTACATATGTATAACAGATTTTAATCTTTCATGAACAAAAATTACTCATAAAACTAAAATGTCCGCATAAATACGTTTATTGATATTTTGTTAAAAGGTTAACTGCGTGCCTTCATTTGTTTGCGAACGTGCGTATAAACCTGTATCAAAAATGTAGGGGAAGCCACGGCTATTTAGTTTCAGCTCTGTTAATGGTTAATGGGTCATATTTATAGGAAAATATTGATGGAAAATTTATCCACCTTTATATAAATATAATTTATACGAACTGGTATAAAACTGATAAACTGCGTAATAACGTGACAGTGCTTGCGATAAATCAAAGATCTTGTCTATAATATTTGTGCATATATACGATTTACTTTAGAAATACTATCCCTGTTGTTTACTAGTATGTTGATTACTAATAAGTTTTATATTTTAATAATAAGAAGCTATTTAGCGGGGGTTTAAGAGAAACACTTGAAATAACGTTGAGGCGTTGGCTATTGCGACTGTTTGATATAATTTAAAAAAAAATGTCTTCATCTGGATATGATAACTGCTGGCGATATCTGAAATGAAGACCATTTACGTAATTTTAATGTGCTTTACACATTTCATAATTTCAGCGTCGGAAATCACAGAACATTCTTTGACACACACAGAAATAAACTAATTAGTGACAGTTTTTTTTATTGCGACTTATTTTTAGTGTCCATTGCAATGCGCAGTACCCTTTGAATCTGAAAATAGGCAGGCAGCTTTCTGTATGAAATATAATTAACTTTGTATGCATTAATGTTAGGCAAATTTAAGCAAAGGTCACATGAGTGTGTGGGTTAGGTGTGTGCGAGTGGGTTTAATATTTATTCTGTATTACATTTAATGAAATTCTTTGTATATATCCAGTATAAGTTTGAATTCTTCAATATTTACTCTGATTTTACTTTTTTTTTTAAATTTATAATTTAAGCGATCTAAGGTTTTATGCTCGCGTAGAACTTTTACATAGACGCTTATTAAAATTAAAAAAAAAATCTAAAAGATTTTTTTACCAAAAAGGTTAAGTTTAGCTAATGTTCATGTCCATGTTTCAGAATACATAATGCGTTATAAGAAGCGTACGGCGCAAACCTCGAGGGCTGCTCGTCACGGCGACAAGAAATATACAATACGTGAGTAATTTCGTAAACATTTATTAAATCAGACGTTTTAAATGGTGTGGAATTTTTCCATGTAAGAATATAGCATCTCAATCAATAAGAAGGCTTTAAATAAGTGTGCTACAAATTGTTTGATTACAATATTTTTCTTAAGCTATCTTTTGAATATTTTAATAGTTATTCCTTCTATGCTTCTCTAAATGTAATTTCTAATAATAAATATAAAATCATTTTGATAAGATCATACAAGTAAATTTACGATTTTCCCGTATTGTTACAAAAACAACAAAATCGATTTGGCATTATTAAAATCGCAGGCGTTTAAAATTCCATCACGAAGATTACGGATCGAAGTACTGTGACAGACGCCTGCCACTTTATATCGTGCAATATTACATTTAGAAGGTTGGCATGTTTGACTTTCGTTCCCTCTTTTTCACTTACAATAATCGGGACATAGTATATTGCTTTGAGTATAATACGTGTGGAAAAAATAACAAGCCTATATAAAATTAAATATTCATGTATACAAATTGGAAACAGATTCTGTAAACTTCATGAACACAAATAATGTCTCAGTGCTCTTAACTAAAATACCTTGTTAAAAATAAAGGCTTTCAAAAAACTTTCCACGTATCGATTGGATTGGAGACTAGTGTTAAGCGAGAATGAATTGTTTTACGATTATAACAGCATTAACAAATAGTATTTCCGAACAACCAATCTTAATAAAATGAATACAATAGATAGAGCACTTTTCTTAGCACAAACAACGGGAAAATTTGTAGCACATATCACTTGCCACTTTCGAGACTTTGAATCCGGAAATCCGGGAAAATCATATCGTTAAGACGGCGAGATCTAACATTTTATGCTCTTTGCACATTTTGCAGTTTCAATGACATTAGCAGTTATGTCCAAAAATATCTCAATATTTTAATTATATTTTTTATTATAAAATATTAACAGCATTTTTTAATATAATTTTTTTTCAATATCAGAACTAATAATTCAGTTCGAAACTTGGTCCAGACCAAATTAGATCGTTCTGATGGTTAAGCTTCGTTTGTTAGCGAATCTAATTCCGTTGGAAGCTGTATGTCTCTTACCTAACGGCTGGTTACATAACTAAATGAACGGTGCGTCATAAATAGACCAGATATTTAAACCTTACAACTGTTAACCTGAGTTTAACAACGAGTCTATTATCGAGTCTGTTGTTACTAACTTTTATAAGAATTATATAAGGAGACAACCGGAGGTTCCAGGAAAACTACGAAACTTACTTATATGTGTATTATAATAAGAATTACATATTAAAATTTATAACCTATACTTAAGACTACATGATTGGCCCGATGTTAGGACAGCAAGCCCATTCCATAGCTCGTGTGGTATCAGGAATCTCCTGGTTCACACGGCCACGTGTTCGTTACGCGGAGTCAGCGGCGTCACTCGTTATATGATATCTTATCCATACAACGATGTTGCCCCGGCGATGTTCATTTATTTTATAATATGTAGCGCGTACGTAACAAAAGGAATAATATTTTTAGAACTATTCCATTTCGAATTTATAAAAAATTAAATCATAAATTAATATTAAATGTTCGTGATCGTATTTAAAATTGTGTAATACCCGAATAATATATTATATCAATAAAGATAAAAAAAAAAAAAAACTGAGGATTCAATCAAAATATGTATGATATTTCAAGAACTTTCTGGAAGTAAATCTCTTCGTAACGGATACATGAAACACGTTGCATGTAAAAATATTGTCTAAATCTGTTTTTCTTTTCTTGAAAATACTACTCATTGGTTTAATACAATTTTCAATATAATTTGTAGTATTACATTTTTCAGGAAGGTATTTTTAATTATGTTCTTATATTATTCCTATTGAGTAAGTTATTAAAATAGCAATACATTGTCGGCTTATAAAATTATATCTTGAATGATTTTTTTAGTGTTTCAAGAATTATAAATGACATTGTTGCCTATCCTCTTGGATTGAGTATTTTCATATCCAAAATTATTTTTTTTCATGTACGATGCAAAAATAAGAATTTAATTTTATTTGTTTATTTTTGATTACACGAGTTATGTTGTTTTATATTCTGCTGTATAAAGTGGAGATCCTTTTAAAGTATTTATTTTTTAAACACTGTTCTATATGAAGGAAAGAACAGAAATTTGCTATGCGTTCATTTTGAAAATTAAATCACTTGTTTGTTTTAATGCGAGAACATCGGTACTTTGAAATTACTGATAAACCTTTTATTTATATGTTGTATAGATTTTGTATCTACCCATATATATATGTATATAGGTAGATATATATATATAAGAATTTAAATTTAATATATCACATATGTATTTCTAAATATAAATTAAGGCTCGAATTTTCTATTCCTTAAACTTTTACGTCACAGATTCTCTAATTTGATTAGGACGAGCAAAGTTTTAATGAAATTAACTTTAGAATCGTGTAACGTTATTTTAAACTTTAAAATTCTGTAAATTCAATGCTGAAGTCAAAAATTTTGAATAATTACATTTCTGAGAAGACGAATATGTTTTATTAAAAATTAAGAAATTGTAGACGAAAAACTTCTCAGCATTACATGGATTCAAAGTTGCAGGGAGAGGAGCATCAACAGCGTCTGGGCCTTGCGAGCCAGGTTTAGGTTTAAGGGGCCTTTTTTATTTGGATTTGGGACCTGCTGTAGCAATTCACCAATTCACCCCCGGGCCGCCCGGCTACTGTGCCGGACTACCGCACCGATGGGGGACTACTTGGGAAAGCCGAGATAATCCCCAAACGTAGTGACAAACGTCAGTGCCATTTGTCGCAGGCTGGTCGAACCTCCGGGTCGTCGAAGAAAGGCGTTTACGGGTTCACCCGTCTCCTCCGACCCGTACGTCTACGCCGGATGGAAGCGGCTAGAGCATTTACCTCCCGCTCCCTCTCCGCGGCTTCCTTCGCCGACATTACTGCTTCGGCGAAGCAAGCGGCAGCCTTCCAAGCCTCATCGCTACCAGTCATGGCCTCGACCAAACTTGGAAGCGAGAGGGTCCTCCCGCCGAGCGCCGTAGTGAGTGCACGGCGCTCATTTTGCCATGCCGGACACACTACCATTATGTGGTCAGCAGTGTCGTCGGGATCGCCGCAGTGGTGACACTGTGGCGTTTCTTCCCTTCTGGCGACCCGGTGTAGGTAGTGGCCGAAACAACCATGTCCGGTTAGAATCTGCACCAGGCGGAAGGTGAGGCTGCCCCGATGGTGCCCCACCCACTCCTCTAACACCGGACGAAACGCGGCAATCGTCCGGTGACCTGCGATAGGGTTGGCAAGTGCCTCCTTCCAACGGTGTAGAGCCTGAATCCGCGCATCGGTTCGGGCCTGCTCTATGTCTTCTAGAGCAGGCTCTTCACCCCGCTGTCTCGCCTCGACTCTGTGCCGATACACCTCCGCAAGAACAAGTGCATCGATGTCAAAAGGAGGCGTGGCCGCTAGTACGCAGCCGCCCCGTGGCTAATCGTGCGATATGCCCGCACGGCTCTGGTTGCGATTATCCTTTGCGGCCTGCGCAAAAGGGCTTGCGTGCAGGGTGTGGGGCACTCAGCCCACACCGGTGCTCCGTATAGTGCCATCGACCGTATCACCCCGTGAAACAGCCGACGGCACTTTGCACCAGGCCCTCCCACGTTGGGGAGGAGCCGTTCGAGGCCGGTTGCGGCAGCGCACAGCCGTGGAGCGAGGAGCTTAAAATGCTCCTTGAAGCTCCACCGGGAGTCCAAAGTAAGGCCGAGGTACTTCGCATATACCTCGACTGGAATTTGTACGCCCTCTACCATGAATTTGAGCTTCAGATGGGTTCTGCGGCGAGGGGCATGGAAGGAGATGGCCCTCGTCTTATTGAGTGCCACTTCCAGACCCAGAAGGCGGATGCGCCGAACTACCAGGGAGGTGCCGAACGACGCAAGGTGGACCGCTTCGTCTCAATCTTTCGCTGCCGCCACGACCATCGTGTCATCCGCAAAGCAGATGACATTCATGCGCGGCGGCATCACTCCCCGCAGAATCCAATTGTATCCCAGGTTCCATAATAGAGGGCCTAATACGGAACCTTGGGGTACTCCTGCCGCAATTCTCCACGACTCGACGCGGCCCTCCGCGCTCTCATAGAGAATCATCCTGTCCTGCAGGTAGTTCCCGACAATGGCGCGAAGGTACGAAGGCACTCGGTGATACTTGAGTGCCTCCGTGATACACTTGTGAGGGATAGTATTGAACGCGTTCGCGATGTCCAGGGACACCGCGATCACCACCTCCCTCCTGTCGATAGCCGCCTCAGTCCACCTTTTGAGGTGCTTCACCGCGTCAATCGTGGACCGTCCAGTGCGGAAACCGTACTGGCATTCCGCCAGATCTGGCCCACTGCCTTCTAGATGCTGAATGATGCGGGAGGCGAGGATCTTCTCGAAAGTCTTCCCCGCCTCATTCAGCAACACCACTGGCCGGCCGGTAGCCCTCTGGGGCATCCGCCGGACGGTTCTCCTTACGGAGTAGACAGACCCGCCCTACTCTCCATCGCCTGGGGAAGTGGGCCGCCGCAATGCAGGTGTTGAGCACTGCGCGGTACCGGTCCTCCAGGGGCCCTAAGGCGATAGCCATCACATTGGAGGGGGCCCCATCCGGCCCCGGCGCCTTGCGTTTTCACCGGAGCCTCAAACGGATCGTGTTGAATTCAGCATCCGACACGGGAGGGCCGTCGACCCGCTCACCTTGAGCGAGATCTGCGGTTGTCATGGATCAGGGAACCACGTCCCAAGTACACTCCGCAGCAACCCAGGCTCCTCCTTTCTCTACCTAATCAAATTTTAAAAGAAGCTATGAGGGCTGCCTGTAGTCAGAAAATAAATGTGTATGTGTAACATTTTTATAAGTATATCGGATCTGAGTAATCAAATGACAGTTTTCTTAGAATGTTTAATTAAAAATAACAACAATGAAACACGCACAAAAAAAGCATGACTTAATTCGCTATTGTTATCTTCCCCCTTAGTCGAGAAAGAAAGCGGGAGCTCAGGACAAGCGATCGGTCCGAGTAATGTTACTCTCCTTCTATTATCCTAAATTCCATATATGTATATTTGTTGCTATTTCAACAGAAATACACTGAACTAAATTTGTAGATACTCTCCAATATTAGAGTACAGACATCAGCATAAGATAGAGTCAATAGTTTATCACTTCACTCAATGTAGTTTTCACGTTTTATCATAACAGTTGCCTGTATCAAGTTATATAAAAGAAAGTAAAGAGGATGGGTTAATATATCTGTTATGATTAGTAAGCACACACTATTTGTTTCTTATTACAGCGCAAACGAAACCGAACAAAAAAAAATGGTGATTCAGACATATAGATTCAATCGAAATGAATTCATCAATATGTCGTAAAGCCGTTATGAGAACTGTTATTTTGAAACTTTAATGTTAAGTAACATATATTTAAAAAGATACTACAGTTCAGTTCAAGAAGCTTATGCATTTTATATCAAAGCTATAACAAAATAAAGTCGGTAACCCGATAAGTGAGTAATTACAAGTTGTACAGAGCGTTTTCATCAAAAGCACATAATAATCTATACGCTGTGCACGGAGATAAGCTCGCTCCAAAATTTAATTACACGTACGTAATATAGGGCATAATTTGGTTAGCGATGTTATCCCGAATACGTCATCACGTAATTATACAACGTGAAATCAAGGGTTTTGATTATGTGAATCGTAAATTACGTTAAAACAAAGAAACGGATAGATCTTAATTGCTATTACGGTAGTCGCTCTGTTAGCTTGAATTTAAGATATAATAAAATTTCATGCCCGGAAGACACTCCCTGGCTTGCTGTTTGAAACCCGTTCCAGTGTTATACTTGGGAATGCATTGTCAAAGCTCAGCCTCGGCTTACGAATTAACAAAGGGAATCAAGCTAAATCATAATTAGCCATAGTTAATTTAATTAATAACTTAATTTTAATTACTAATATATTAGAATACTGGTTATATTATTGCTGTAATAAATTAAATATTCATAATATAATTATTACGTATTCGGTATTCCTGTTGAGAATTAGACACAATGAAATGCAGTCCTTAAGAAAGTATTGTTGTGTTAAAAATTTTTAATTAATGCGATGTTATACTACTGTTAATCGTATCCTGTAACATTTTTTTTTATCATAGTTAACAACTGAGGGTTCTCGTACAGGCTTTGATCACTATTTAATTAAGGAATTCGGATATTTATCAAAGGATGTCCTTTTACAGCAGAAAAATATTCGAAATTTCGGCAACACTATCGTATATACCCACAAATCTAATCACACAAGCTTGTGATAAAATCAAAAGCAAAAAAATATATTTTTTATATAAAATACGAGTCCATTCAGTGAGAAACATAAAAAAACCTTCCATGTAATACTTCATGTATGGAATTCATTTGCCCGAACCCGTATATCGCATGAGAGTTAACACGATAAAAATATATAAGAATATAAAAGAATGAGTAACTCATAAAGTTTGGTGAGGGAGCCATTACCTAAAATATTGTTAGGAGTTTTCTTGCAACCCACGATATTTTTATATTCGTAGAAGCACTTCGCTGGAAATAACAACGTATACATAACATTAAAGAGTTCCTTTGTGAATGAAATGAAAGAATCAGTTTTAGAAAATTTTCTTTCTGTGTTATTGATTCTTCGCTTTTGTGATATCTAACTGAAATATGATTTTTATGATATGTACAGGTTCATTATATCAAAATTATAATCTTGTGTTATAATATATTTTCTATCGATCCTCACAGTTTTATAATTATTCACTTGAGGTTTACACATACACACACACACACACACACACACACAAAAATATCGATTTTTTCCCTAATATTCTTGATAGTAGCTTAGTCATATTTATAAAGTCGTACAACTAAAGCGTTTCTATAATTATTTCGTATGCTATACGAGGAATGATGTGTAACAAGTATAACCAGAATTAGTCTCGTACTCGTTTGATGTAAAAAGCGTCAAATGAAAATATCTTTTAAAATATTCACATACACACATCTTCTTATTCCCGATGCAATAAGGACTAATTTCGTTTGTGAATTTTCTTTAGCCAAACATTATAAATACATTCAGTGATGCGCATCTATAAATACATTTGCAGATTTAAATTATTTCATTTGTGCCGAAGGCGATACTCAAGTCGTCTTGCTATCAGAGGAATTATAATATTATTATAAAACATTAATAAATAAATACACTTACAAACTGAAAGTGTTTTATAACATCAAAGTTATCATGGATTTCGCTTCGGAGGAGAGGAAACGAATCGAAGAGATTGAATCAAATCAAGTGGTAACAAATAAAGATGAAACAAAAGATGTTTGCAATGAGGACGTACAAAAAACAGCGATCTGTCAATCTGAATGTGTGATATCTCATGTAGGATGCCCAGTCGGTTACAAGAGAGTTGCAAATATTTGTGTACCCGTGGATGATTGACATCATCTATGATTATCTAAATAGCTTGTTTTTGTGATATTTATATAGGTATTTGTAAAACTTGTAGCCCAAAACATTAGTGTTTTTTTTTTAGTTCAATTACCATGTAATTTTGATGTTTTATGAATGTTTTAATTAATGATAGAATTAGATTTATGCATTAAATTTCGTGTTTCAATTTAAATCCTTTTACGTAGTTGCTACGTGTCCTCGGTTTTGAACTTACTAGATATTTAGTTTATATAAATAGCTTTTTGTTTATGTATACAGATAACAATAATGGTTTTATCCGTTTCAGCCTGTGTTTCAGTCGTAGAATATAGAAATACGGGAAAAACCTGATAAACTAATTAAATAGATGACAAATTCCTACAAAAATTTTTCGTATGGCGTTCAAACTAATAAAATCAAATCAATCCTCAAATTTGAAAACTAAGGTAGAGCAAACTTAGCTAAATAATTTAAATTTTCCACGTTACCTGGTCTGTTTAATTACAAGGTTCACTCTTATAGATTATTGCTGTTTAATATTCATTGAAGAAAATTAATTTCTTCGTATGGCATTTGTTTCGGAAGCAACAATTTATTAATTCAATTAAACGACTTCAAAGTCGAACCTTGATCAAGTTGTTATATTTGCTCACATTTTGAGTAACTTACTATTGGAACTCGATTTTAGATCTGAATTTCTTTAGGCTTTCCTCGTACGAAAAATACTATAATAATATAATTTTTAGGTGATAAAGTCTAGCTTTAGTCATGTAAGTGTAGGTCGAATATGGGCTGGCTCGATCGGGGAAGCACCACTCTCTCAGAAAAGGTCGGCGTGAATTAGCCTTTAATGGCTGCGTTTCGTCTGATGAGTGAGAGAGCCGGTTGTTCTTTTCCTATTCCCACCTTTTCCTGACATTCCATTATTCCCACCCTTCCCTATTCCTAAAAAACCAAGGTCGGCAACGCATCCGCAACATCTCTTTTACGGCTGTCCAAGAGCGACCGTAGCTACTGCCCACCAAGTAGGCCGTCTGCTCGTTTGCCACCTTTAACATAACATAAAAAAAATACCGCTTTACTATAATTATAGAGCAACAGCAACCAAGAGATAAGTTCTTGATAGAGAAGATAGAAAATCTTTAGTAGTTGCATCATGAATTAAGATCTGACGGACAGACAGTTTCAGCGTTTTGTTATAATAAATGTAGATAATATATATACAAACATGTTTGATATGAAGTGGTTAAAATGATATATATTTTATTATTATAATGCTAGGAA
This sequence comes from Danaus plexippus, assembly GCF_018135715.1. Lineage (NCBI taxonomy): Eukaryota > Metazoa > Arthropoda > Insecta > Lepidoptera > Nymphalidae > Danaus > Danaus plexippus. Next base: position 14,229,750 of record NC_083559.1, read on the forward strand.
AATCGAGCGTATGTAGTCTGTGTTAAAAAAAAAATAGCACTTCGTTAGCATATTTCTAACGTTTCGAAATGTTTATTTAATTGCTCTTACATTTTTCCTCTTATTATTTTATTGGTTCCATATAGTTACATAATATTAAAATCACTATATTCAGTCTTCCTTAGTTTTTTTTTAAAATGCGACCTCTTATAAATTAGCATTTTAAAAGTTTTCAATTTAAAAGTTTGAAGCTCAATTCCTTTACATTTTAAATTCCTTGTTTCCAAGTTGGATCTCTGCCAAGCTATATGAAACCGTCTCTCGAAGCCTTAAAAATACATTACATTTAAATCTTCCGACGGTAATATATGAAAGAACGTTAAAGAAAATTTTCTGAAATGTTAAATGTAAATAACATAATATTATAATTAAAATATGTTTTACAGTGGTGAATTCATTCAATGTAGGGTGATTATTTATAGTGTACCATATGCTTTAGTCTTCGACGTGGTAAAAATGATTTTGTTAGTTAATATACATTTGGTTTTTTGTCACGTTCCATCTGTTGCAGAATATTACGGTATTTCAAATAAAAATAAAATACCTCACAGAAAGAAAACATTACATTGAACAAGAATTTGAGACACTGACTATAAGCATTCTATTTAATCCGTTTTGTGGGCAAAGTAGGTGTCGTATACAAGTTTTAACTAATTTCGTCGGAACTTCCAATGTAACCGCTGTTACGGAAACTAATTAGGTCGTTACTATCGTGAGACACTTTGTGACGCCACAATAAACAGAAGGTTTGAATGTTTACTTAATATCGTTCGGTGATAGAAAAAAATTCCACAAATATACCCAGTCCAACCAAGACCAAGCACCAAACGCTGTAAGTAGCAGACCTCTGGGTAGTCCTTAAAGGTAAGTGAGAACAGTTTTCTATTTCTTTGGAGAACACGACTAAGACAAAAAATGCTCATCTCTCTCTCCAACGTAGAGTAGTCTTCCTGGACTTTGTAGAGAGTAATGAAGAGCGATATTGTGTCATCCACCTTTTATGACAGACAGAAAGCAGAACGCCTATCATAAAGACTAGACGGCCAGTGATCCGCACCGTGAACTGGCTTAAAGAGACGAGTATGTAACTAGAAAAATCTAAGCAAAGGAGCCCTGGTAGATGCCACGATTAAAGAAATATCACTATCGGAAGTGACAAATATAGTCAACCAAAACCAAACAAAATAGCGTCAGAACGAAATAGCGGGTGACAATACAGAATCGAATATCCTCTTATTCCATAAAAACACACACAGATGCATATCTATGTATACGAGAAACATGGTTTTTATTTCAAAAATAAAATAAATGTTCCACGAAACATTAAGCCGGACAGTTTTAATAAAAGATTCGATGTAAAATTTAAATAAAACATTTTTCACGTGTGTCAATAACTTTAATAAATTACGTCTGAACAATCCCAAAACGACACTTATGTTCTTTCAGTATATCATTCGTGTACTAAACATGTGAACTGTAACAAAATTTGTATAATGTAACGATCCTATTATAAAAAAGGTATTTTATTAAATAATGCATTTGTTTTTAATGAAAATAGATGAGTGGTTAGCAAAGGTTACATTTTGTTTATTCCTTAATGATATATACATATAGGTTAACATAATGTATTTTCCAATTTGTGAATGAAATAAAATTAAAAACGCTTATCTTTATAATTTAAATATGCTGGAAGTGTCTTCTGATAATATTAATATAATCACTGTTTACAAAATTAACATAGATATCTACTTGGTACAGATAAAAAAATAGTTTTTTTTTTTATTTTTTTGTCCATCGGTTTGTTCCGGTTAAATCCTGAAAAGGCACGACCGATTTTGAAGGAATTTTCACTGGCAGGTAGTTGATACTATACGAAATATCTCTACAATTATTTCCGAGTTTTTTATTTATTTATATTAGTTAAAATAATAAAAGAACTATTAATCACTAAAGGTCAATAACAAATTAAAAGGGACACAATTCACGAAGGAGGAAATTTAAATAGCAATTCAATTGTAACGTCTCATTGTTAAAGTTTTCACGTAAATTATTCGCAAATGAACCAATTTCGCAAAGTCACTTCAGAGGGAAGTAGACTTAATGGAACTGAATTAAAACTTTTAGGCTTAGCTGATTATAGTATATGTTCAAAAAAGTTGACGTTTCGTTACCTTTTGTCATCAATTAGAAAATAGACTCTAGACTGATCGAATTCCATCTCTTTGTCAATCGTAAAACCGAAAAACTGAAAAAAGGCGTAATAGTAAAAATTTTTTTTTTTTAATAATAAATGGAAATATTTCTAGATACTCGCCAGCATTTCTGTATCGGTAATAAATTTCAGAACCAAAAAATAGAATCGTTACTGTGCGTTTCTCTCTAGTGTTCGAACTTTATTGAATACAGAATAAAAATAATTAAACAAAGGAAATTCCGAATGAGAATTTCATATTTTTCATCTACATTTCATTTAGAGATTTCATAGAGTAATAATAATAATGGTAATAATTTATGTAGATTTTTTAAACTGTTCACTATTATAATTAATTTAAAAATCCAAACCAGTTTACAAGCTATTCTCGTTGCTTGATAGATAAGTGTTATTTCAATGAAAGCTGAATGGTGTGGGTTAATAAAATCGAGTTCTTAGTAAAATAGTGTTTTTTTACGTTTTTAAGATACAATCTTAGGGATTTCACCCACGATATTCTCAGAATCGTTATTATCTTTCAATTCAATGTTTTCGTAAACGTTTGCCACCTAGCGTGGGCGGCTAAAAATTTTCGATATGTGAAATTTTGATTTTACAATGATGGCACTAAGTCTATATCTCAACTAAACAAAGGCACACGGATAAAGGCCTGACCTTGGCGTGGTTATACCCATATATTTTGTAACAAACACTTTTATGGTTTTACGATTATATAAAAAATCCGAACTCAAACTGACATTGTACACATTTTGAATAAACGAACAACAAATTATAAGACTTCCCTAACTTTGAAAAGAACGCTGAAGTTAAGAGAAACTCTGAGAATTCAATATCAATTAACACAAGTATTGGAACGAAATAAGAGACCTCTTTGTGTTATTATGTAATGAACTGTGTTTAATGAAAGTGATTTGTATCAATATTCAGATAGTTCGAAGTATTTGTTTTCGTGGAATTGAAATTTGTCAGGCTATGTTTTTCTTGGATACTCGCCAGGTTATCCGAGTCTCACTGGAGCCTTGGGGTTATAAAGCATTCACATTTCTCGATTACGAACTCGATTGCAGAATAATATTGAATTTTTAAAACATATAAAAATGTAAAAATAGTAGAATTGTCTTAAAATAATGTAATTTTCGGTTAATCGTATATAAAAATCGACGAAAAAAAATGTTAGTTGCTTGATTTAATATGAATTTAAACGTAACTAACAGGCAAAGAATAATATACTCTTTTGGTGATCGCGACCAGCACACCATATCTAAATCCTGATTATACTATGTTGTCATAAATTTTTTTCCCATGATTTTGAAATGATGTTATCGATAATGTAGTTTTAGAAGTATTTAAATTCACATTAAGAAATTTGTAAATAGAGACGTCTTCAATTGACTTTTTGTTCAATGGAAATAATTTATAAAATATAGGCATTTTTGTAGACAGCAATCCTTTGATCGAAGGCTCGCCGAGTTTGAAGGGTAAATTTGTTGCCTCTTTTTTATAAGAGAATCATAACTGTTGTCCATAAAAAATTCTAACATATATATATAAAACAATGGTAAAGAATTTTTATGTTTTATAAAGCTAAATTTATTTTTTCGTCTCCGTACGACTCTAGTCACCATTATTTAATTATTAAACTATTGTTATTGTATACTTATTATTTAATCACAAATTATCTCTGATAAACTTTTCGTTTCATTTTTCACGTAAATTATAATTAATACGGACAATGATGAAAGTCATTGTTTTATATTTATTAAAATATTCACAAAACACAAACAGCTCCGAGTCAGTAATCCGATTGATTGAACATAAACAAAGATATTTACTTGATCATGCTAATTGATGTAAAAAACACGAGATCTGTTAAATATAACCGTATTATTAAAAAAACATAATTATACGTAATTTATTAATAATGTGAAAATAATTAGATAACGATGATAATGAGCGTAAAATGTATTGTAAGGGTCCGTGCTTATAACGATATACTTAAAAATATCTATTTAAATTATGATTATTTGCATAACCGAAGTTATGAATAATATTGCAAACTGGCGTTAATATATGTGATGTTAAATTTTTTTTTAATAAACCGTCTGTATCACAGTTGCCAACTTTGTAAGCGGCCACTGATTGGTTGAATTCTATAATGAATATTAGCTCGACTGTTCTCTCATATGATAATGAGTGCACTTTTATATTTTTAAAATGAAATAACCTTTTGACAACGTTAAAGAGAATTAACCTCTATATTGTTGTTATGTACATCGTCAAATCTCAATAGCAACGAAGTGAAACTACTTTTTCGGAAATTATTACAACCGTCGACATAGCTTTCCAACGTTCAGGTTTAGTCTAAAATAGATGAGATACTTTGAGCGTCCCAGCGAGAATCGGGACAATAAATTGAGTCGCACTGCAGTTATTGTTATGAGATGTATATTGCATTTTCGCTGCTGTCGAAATTTGTATAGAGAAATTCAAGTATATAATATAAAGCTCAGAACTCATTTTAGTATTAATGAAATGTCACATATAAGACTGTTTTACGAATCCATATCCAAATCAATTCTAACGTTTGTGAAGTGCATAGCGTTTAAAGCCATCTCATTAAATATTGTCATCAATCAATTGATAATTTAATTATTAGCTGTATTAATTTTTACTGATAACCCTTACTCGATTACTCGATTTCTTACTATTAATATTAGAAATAAAAAAGTTTGTATATGTTTGGAAGAATAGAATATTGTGTCTGAAATATCTGTGCGTGTGATTAAAAAAAAAAAACACGTGTCTAAGTGAGACAGTTGACCGCAAAGCTGTGGGTGTCTTGTCAGGAATTGAAATAGCAACAAGTGCTGCCCTGCGTAAAGGGAATTAAAAGTCCATTTAAATTCACAGAACAATTTAAAACAGAACTCAATGAGACGCACTTCACTTTAACGTTAAATTAAAAAATAAAATAAAAAAATTCCTTCCTATGACGTCATCGAAAAATTATATTAATTCACACAGTTTTGTGAACAAATATATGAGAGTTTAAGAGGAACATAATGTTTGCATTTCTGATGTCATAGATTATAAGATTGCCTATTATAGAATTGTTTTGGTTATTCATAATTGTTTTGGACATTCATAATCTGTGTCAGGATTAAAAGAAAGCGAATTGTGAGTGACATTAAAGCTTTGATACACTTTAAAAAAATATCTAACTTCTAAATATATGGATATATAATAAGTGTTTAGATATTTGTAAGAGAGTGTACTTACTTGTACATGTGTTCAAGGATCTGACTGGCCAGTAAATTTAATTCGCTTAAGTGCGTCTCATTTCTCATTTTGTTGATCGTACCAAATGGAAGGGTGATTATTTAAAATATTCCAAGTCTATGAGAGTTTTATGGAGTAAATGTTTTGTTAATATGCAAGTCTTTTGTATGACTGTAAATTTTTTTTTGCTTTTTAATTTAAATTTATTTATTTCAGCTCTTTCGTTTAAATTTGCATAAATTACGATAGGTAGGTATTTAATTAAATTTTTTCTCGTCTCAAAATTTTTACTTTATTATTCCTTTAGAAATAGTTTATACATTAATTCCCTTGAAGCTTTAAAAAGGTTAAATCCATTACGTCTCACAGAGTATCTTTATGCATGAGATATTATAACAGCGTTTTCAAAGTGAGAAGATAACTTTTATGATTGTCGTCATTTTTAATATTTCTTTAATTAACACGAGAAGGCCGTGATCCCATCGAGATGCAATTTTCTCGATTAAATTTAAATATAATTAATACTATTAGCTCTTTTAGATTGTATTCTTAACAAACTCTCGTTTAATATTGAATATTCTTCCTAGCGGTTCGTTAATTTTTTTTATAGTTAAGGTCTTATTTTAGACTTTTTACAAAAAAAAAATAATACATTTCTATGTACTGAAAACAAGCATTTTCACTTCATATCTTGACATTATAATACTATTTTTAAATTAATTTAGATTAAATTACGAATATGTTCTATTTATTACATTAGATTATATATACTTAAATCATTTAAACGAACAGCGAAATTAAAAATGTGTAAGCATAAGTAACAATATTATATTATTAACAATTAGAGATCTAGTACAAAGTGGACAAGCAAATAATGCCTTAGTTTACTCAACAATATTAGACCCTTTGATGGTATTAATCAGGATGTGGTCAGACTAACTCAATGTAAGATCACTTGAAGCTTCGCTCGTGAACAATAGTATACTTACGTGCTCTAAACGTTTAGGTGACCGGTAACTAAATTAGTTAAAATATAAAAAAGGTTCAGACGGATTTGTGTAACGAATGTTTTAATAAATGTACAAGAATCAAACAGATATGAGGAAAGTTAGCAATGATTTAGAATAATTGTAATAGAATATACGAAATTATTATATATAATTTATAAAGAAACAGAAATATAAGGTTTATTTGAACAGCGTGCCAGCATTTTTGTAGAGCTCTTCACCAACCTATGTACCGGGCATCGTTATTCAACATCGCTTGTCTGACAGTATCCATAATTCTTGTACTTTTTCAAAAACATCAACTTTATTATTTAAATAAGTGTTGCAACATTAATATTTTCTATTATAAACTACTTTTCTTCCTCGCTTCCTAGACAGTACTCCGTGTAATAAATAGAATTTTTTTACATCCGTGAAGGGACGTGGAAATTTTTACAAAACTTGGGTATCAGTACTTAAAATTAATTTTAGATTTATCTTATTTATTGTCAGGGATACAAAAGCACCGGACGATTACTCAGGTCATTCAGATAATATAATTCAAAATACCTTGAATGTCTATATAACATCTGGCTCTTGTTAAAGATTCGATTCATTTTCATTACCTTCGTCACTGATGGGTAGCTCTACCGTTATTTCCCAGGAGAATTCTGTTCGAAAATCGATACGTGCGTTGTCGTATTCACATTTCACATATCTAAAACTGAGTGCCGTATAAATTTCCCAAATTTACAGGTTCAAATTCTAATCGGCGAATGTATTCCTATAACTGTTTACGACCAGATTTTTCTTATACGTAAATTTTTTTATGATTTTTAGTTACTGCATAAAAGAATTGGAACAGTTTTATTTTTTAACTCAGGCTTGCGGCTGAGTTTTTTTATAATATTATGCGAGCACTTAATCTTAATTTAATATTCGCAAATTATTAATGTTTCTGGCACACGTTGATTATGGAATAAGGAAAAATTTACATGGCCAATTTGATGTGCTGGCTGCTCTGCCAACCGCTTTCAGTGTATAGAAGAAAAATATTTAGGTTATAATTTTTAAATCATGAAAGAAGACATGACCAAGTTAGGACTAAAGTTATTGGGTATATCTGATATTTTATTAGTTACGTCCTCATCTTTCCATTATCTGGGCGAAGCATGTTAAGCTCTATCCGACCGCAAAATCCACTTTAAGATAAGATAAATAAGTTTGTATGATAACGGTTTGTAGATGTTTTTAGATGTATACGATACATATAAGGATTATAAGGGTGTCTGATACAGAAAACCACGTTAACTTCTTCGGTGGATATTATGTAATAATGATAACTAAATATTTTGAACGTGACCTTCGGTTTTCGATATTAAAGCGCGCTGGTTCCATCATTATTTCAATATATCACAAATAAGCTGATGCATAAAGCCATAAACGTTTTACCACTTTACCACTCAATAAGTTACGTCACGAGGGTTGATCACGTTCTAATTTTTTATTACACAGTAAACCTTTATATCATACTCTTGAAAACCATCCGTTAAATTTTATGTAATCCATAGCTTGAGGCCTGTTATGTTCTATACTGACGGCATCCTACGTCTTCACTTGCTGGCAAAGATTTTTGACTACAGCAAAGCTTTCCTCTTTTAGTCTATAACTGTAGTTTCATATAATTCTATCCAGTATTTCAAGATGACATAGTTTTTATTGTGATTACGTTTTCGTTTCAATCCATAAATTAAATAGAGCCAAGAAGTGACAGTGTTTCATTTTAAAATAAAACTGCCAGCGATATTTTTTTGATAAAGTCTTCATTCGCTTGCTGCGAGTGACTGAAGATAATCCGAGTTACCTCTAGAGACTTGTAATTCTGTGGAGACGTTGCGTTTGAATGCGTTACTTATCCTTGGGCATTTTAGCAAAAAAATTCTAGATTAGACTACTTAAAAAGAGCGGCACTATATTTAGAAATCTAGATATAGTTTCAAGAGGTATAAATGATTATCTTGTTGCTATAGGCTGTATTCGCAATCAACGTAACATTTGTATTACTATTAATGTACTGGGATTAAAGCAATCCACTTGAAGATATAATATAATATTTTTCAACTCGTTAAATTGAAGAGAGTAGATGTGGATAAAAAAAAAAACTTTTACTGCTAATTCGACATGGTACAAAATGTATATTTTTAAATAGTCACCGGATATAAAAAAAAAACCGCTGTATTCTAAATTAACTTAGATTACTTGTAAGTAATAATTTCTTCATTTTAATTCGTTACATCGATCAGTTGTGAGATATTTACAATTAAATTAGATATTTATAAGAAACTAACAATTTTTTTTCGAATGGATCACTACTCGAATCCAGCGCTTTCCTCATTTTAGTCTATAACTGAGTAAAAATTTTATAATAGACTGATATTCAATACGAGTAGAGAAGAATAATTACACCCTTATAAAACGTCCTATTTAAATAAACAGTTAATTGTAACAGCTCCCTTCGGGTAACGTAATTTTACCTGTGACCACATTTATTCGGCTCTGAGACCAGGACGATATATATTACACGCACAACGCAAACAAACAAAATTACACATTAACATTCATTAACCCAAGATACTATCGATTACTAAATCAGAAAGAAAAGATCAAATCATTTGTAACAATTTTAGAGAGAGTTTCATTATGGTGAGGCTTTTATCCAGGAATGTTCGGAATGATAGATGGATGAATGGGATGTATGAAGAGGTAAATCGCCTCGAGAATAAGGTGACCCAAACATCAGGAAAGGCGGTGTACTAAATCCATCTGTATTAACTGTTTTAGAATATAATTTTATCAGTAACCTTTGAACGTACTACACGCTTATTATATCTCTTGTCCTAAATAAGGCCTAGTTGTAACTGTATAAAGAATTGTTTTATTGTTATTTATCGTGCTTTTATAAAACCTCTATTATAACATTAAGAGGACCCTCCAAGCTCGTCGAATTTGCCGAGATAAACCCTCTACGCGGTAGTGAACGGAGAGACATCGTCACGAATGGTCGCATTTCTCGGACCCATTTTACCGCCAATAATACGTGTTCCTAAAAATATTTTTTTGTATAAAATTAATTTTGCACTTAAAAGAATTAAAAAAAAAATTAAACTTGAAGTTTTGTATCAATATTTATGGGAAAAGTTTTGTAAAAAATTTTCTATGAGTACATTTAAGGTGTAAAGTTTATTTTATTTGACTCAGATGTTTCAAAATTTTTGTGTATAACGGCAAATTAACTTGCGCTAAAAATGAGTAGGTTCAATGGTTCTAAGAGGGACGAAGATGAGGATACTGATAATGGTGAAGGAAACGGCACAAAACATAGTAAATTATTAGGTACGTACAATCATACAGATCGCGGAGACTCCGTTAGACATAACTCAATTCAGGAATTGACGACAAACAGTACCAATTGTAGATTACTGATATTTAAGACTGCACATATAAGATTTCTTGGTTCAAGTGCTCTCAATAGTAAATTAAAAAAAAATATTTATCGTCAAAAAATTTACAAAACCTACACGTAGGTAGCCACCATAAAAATGTACAACGTTTTTGAACAAATATTGCAGCAAATCAACTTGCAGCATCTGATGAAAATTTTCGTTTATTTTAAGAAGTACGCAGTGGAAAAAGATTTGTAGCCTAAATGAAAAACTAGAGCTCTTTAGTGTGCTGTAAGAGAAGCTTGCAATGTATCTCCCTTTTAAAATTCGATTTGATTTCGTCCGAAAACATGACATTATCATATTTCGTTTCTTATTAAAATTTCTTTTACAGACGGTTTCAAAACTGATATTTGCTGGTGCTAATTAACGCTGCATTAAAACTAAAATTCAAACAGCAAGGTCTTCGTTTTAAAATAAATTTCTTTATATAACAAGTAGATTCATGGACGAAAATTTTTCATTGCCACTGTATTTCAGTTGCCAACATGCATACTTGGTAATGAATATCAAAAAAAGAAATTTCGTATATCACCTACTAACATATATTCACCTCATTTGAACTGGCTGTACGATTTGCATTTTATTTGCTTAGCTCGTGTTTCAATATCGAAAAATATATATCGTACCTATACTACGATATATATCTTATATCGATTATTAATTTGTTACTCGTATTTTAGATCGCTGTGCTATACTTTCAAAGAGGATGTTAGTAAATCAATTAAACTTATACATATAAAAATTTGGTAGTTTTAAAGATATATTATAATATACTTTAGGTGTTATATAGAACGAGACAATATTTATTGTGCATTTCATAAACTAATTCGTTTATTTACCGAACGAAATAGATTGTTCAGTGATTAGTTGATTGTGTTTTATCGTTACGCATTAAGGTGAGCGAATCTTGGTTGCGAAATAATACCAGTAAATTCTATAGGTTTCTTTTAAGTAACTTCTTAATGTTTAGTTTTTAAAAATTTCCACCGAATGTCATTCAATTTAATTGTAAGTATCCTTTATAATGAGATCTAAGATTTTCGCGAGTTTTATTCATTTAAATGAAGCTAATATTTTATGTATAGATTATGTAGTTTTTTAAAATAATAAAATCCGCGTAGTATATCCGAAAAATATTAGTTTCATTTAAAAGTATCATTCATGTCGTTATCTTCATTTACAAATGAATATTATTGGTTTAGTTTCCAATTAATGTTCTGTGTACGTTAAAATGCCAGCCTCGTGAAACCATTTGCGTTATATGCGAAAGTATTGCGAACGTCGTGTTATTATTTATTAAATTGCCTTTATTATAAAGTAAACATGTTGAATTATCGTAAATACGTCATTATTTTTTAATTGGGCCGTTATTCAATATTTTGCTTTATAAAAATTAAACAAGATACTGTTTCATGTAAAATTTTTATTTTAGTTAATTTTAAGGGTGTTTATTGAGACAAATTACTATTATATATAGTATGACAGATCATTATTACATACATATAGGTCGGTGTTGTGAAACGTACACAGTAATAAATCGATGATTGATGGGTAATGTGCTATTTACCGAGCCTGGTGATATCGATTCATTTTTGGTTATTCAGAAACCAACACATCATTTTTTGTTAAAGTTCTTGTAGAAAACGTATTAAAGTTATCTTTAAAACATATTTAAAAAAATCACGAAAGTTTCAATTATAGTTTTCAACATATTTAAATGATGTGCAAAGTTAAAGATAAAAAAATACGATTGTAATTAAGAAACGTGGAAGCAAATAAGGTTCGTTCGTTGTGAGAAATTTTTGTTAATTCACAAAATCAAATGAAATAAATCGAATATTTTTGTACATCGGATAAATATTTCTATTTGCACAAATAATATAACCGTCTGTAAATGCTTTGACGAAAGGAAAAACACGAGGACTTTACCGCTCTGGGACTTTTTTATCTACTGTACTAAACGCGGACGACATCAATTTGTATTTTACGCTTGAGATTTAAGAATGATTAGAGTAAATAAAGTAACAGCAGAACATATCTTCAAGCATCTGTCTGGGAAAATCTGGTCTGATATGACAAAACACTTTAATTGTTTATACTAAAACATGTATCTTAAAAGTTCTTTTAAAACTTTATGTACGATTTCAAGTTTTAAATAAATTTTATTTTATCATCACTAAGTTTTGCTGGCGCAAGGCGAGTTGTTGTGTGTTTTAGATTCTTGATCATATTAAAAATAAGAGTACTTTAAGATCGTAAAATTGTTCTGATATTATAATATGTACAATGAAACTATCAGACAATACTTAGACGTTGAAATTCTGTTCGATTTTGTATTTACCATCGATAAAGTTGTGCCAAACAAAGTAATATCGATATAGTTTTATTTTATTATATTAATCTTAGTGGAAAAGTTAAATTTTTTACAAAGTGTGTATAGTGTTTAAAATTTTATGTACACGTGATAGCATAATTCTACAGGGTGTTATAAATAAGGGACGAGGATTGATGCTTTGAATCGTATGCGGATTAATAATGTTCAAAAATGTCTCAGAAACGTCAAATAAATTTATCAAAATCTATATTCTTAAAATATTCACCATGAAAACCATTTCGAGATACATCTCATGCGATGAAACACTCTGTATAATATTCTTTAACGTTCAACGCTCCGATATAGTCTTTCGATATAATAACGGGAGCCTGAGAAAGGATTTCGTGTGTTTATGACCTAATAAAAGCTGATACATTTACACAAAACACTCAACCGAATATGACACATTAAACGCTTATAAGTGCTATAATTATATGAAAAGATTAATAATAATTTTTGATAACAACTTCATTGTCGACGGACATTTAATTCAACAGGACACTCCAAGTAACTTTATGTACTATAAATAATGTTATTCAGTTAAAATATATAAATTTCTACCTTCATGAATTTCCTATGTAAATAAGGGAATTGCCAAAACTTAGGTTTGTGCTAACATTGATATACGAACCTTCTAAAATTTAACGCTTCGATAATTTCAAGATCTTAATGGAATTAAAATGAAGAGTGTCTATTTGCATCAGCTCTTAATCACACATAGCTTGTGTATTTATGGTGTGGCTATTACACTATTATAATTATTTTAAACATTTAAAACGACGTCACTGAAACGTAAACAATGAATAACAGCTCAATTCTAACTTCTGACCTCATTTCTAAATAGGGACGGAAATCGAGGCGTAGCCTTAAGCGATTTAGTGGTATCACATCTGAATTCAAAGGTTTTAGACTCTTTAAAATTACCTTCATCCGTTAAGCTCATCTAATATTACTTTTTATGAATTTCCGAGTGTAGAATTTTTATTATGTCAACTGCTTTGATATTGAATTACGATCATATAAAAGAGACTTAAAAAAATAAAACATATTTATATAGATCGTTACTTCTTTTCCACAGTTGATGTACGTTTCACATTTCTATTAAGAGTTCAAACGAGCAACGCTAAGTAAATATATTGATACGTTGAAATGCGTTAGAAGCCAGATCGCGTTTGTCGTTTGGAATAGCTGCGAATAACCGAAGCAAACATCAAATATTATAACACTAAATAAATAATAATTTCTATAACAGAAAGCCGATATAATTAAGAATGTTTAAAAAGAGCAAGGTATGTTATTACGATAAAGAGCTTCTTGTAACGTAAACATGATTTATACATATTTCTGGTAAGTATTGGATGTTATAAAAAAAAATACTCAAATGATTGCCTACCAAAATAATCAGATACGATACATAAAGAAAAAAATAAGTCGATGGTAGTTATTATTATTATAGATGTCATATGTAGATTTATATAAAACCTAGGTTTTTTTACACAAAACAAATGGGCTGTTCTATTTTTTCTTCTCGTATTAGATGTAATACTATTACGATCCAAAGAATCACATCTAAGTGATTTTAAGTAAGCTGGAAATAAGAACTGGATTCCGTTTGAATTTTCATGCCTATATATAATATATGTAGTATATATTATATATAGTATATTTTATTAAGATGAAAGCATTTTTACTACATAATAACATTATCTATTCATACTTATATATATTTTAAACAGAAATATTATTTCGCTTCCTCAAAACACTTCTGTTTCTTTGTTTTTGCTATTAAATATTATAGAAAGAAAAATATATGAAAGTCTGTTTATTATTTTACTTATAAAAATTTAAGCCTTAGATACAAGAAATCGTTTTTTCAATTAAATATAAGTAATATGTACGAAATCTATAGTGGCATTTCATGTAAAAATAAGGCCTTCTGTTTAGCATTTGGCGTTGGACATTTGTTAAGCGAAAAATCTAGACCTTTTAATTGTTAACTAAATATAAAGGCTTCTTTTTTTTTCTCTCATATCAAAATTCACGTATCCGTATTTGTCTTTTCATTGTTCGATGTGAATTAAAAACTCTTTACATCAGATGGTACTGCACAGTGAACTGCATGTCGTTATTGGAGTCAGGTTAGTCGACCCGATAAACCAGAATAATTTTTATTTGTAAATATGTCTTCAGGAAATTCAGCATGTCGGATGTCTGCGACGTTGTTTCCCCTGGGAAATATTTATGTATGAAAGAATGTTATTTCACTTCGAATATTTTTATTTATCATAAAAATAAATTTTTTTTTAGCTATCGCGGTATATTTTTTGAAGGTTACGTAGATAATGTCATTAATTATCGATATACATATAATAAGACGGTAAAAATCGAACGTCTGTACATTAAATATTTTTCCAAAAAACTGATAGGAGGCAATTAAAGAAGAGTCATAGAAAACAAAAAAACAATTTTTGGAATTTTTGTCTGTCTGTCCGTCTGTCTGGTACGTTATAACTTCAAAACTACTCAACGGATTTGAACGCGGTTTTCACATTTGCATTACATATAATTAAGAGCATTTTTAAAACTTTGTTTCGTCAAAATCGGTTAATGGAAAAATAAGTTATGTTCAATTTTAAGTTTAATATATATATGGTTATGCGAAAAGCGACCACCACGCAGGCGGAGCCGCGGGCCACAGCTAGTTTGCAATATAAACCATCTGATATAAATAGTATGATGTTTCTCGTGTATTTGTATATATTTATATTTTAAGAATTCTTCATAATAACTGAATTGTCACAGAATTGGATTTGGATTACCTGGAGCGGGGTGGCGTGCCTGCATTGCCTGTACCTGCTCCGACTGTAGAGCCCAGCCCTGACACTATAGATCTCGTCAAGGTCATACTGCTTGGAGCACCAGCCGTCGGCAAAACCAGCATCATCCAGGTACTTACCAACAATGGCCACGATGTGTTAAGCCTTTAGACAATACTGAGTTTGTACTTGAAATGCTTATAACTTTATAGTATTTTAAAATACAAAATTTGTAATTCGAAAATCCTATCTAAAGATAAAAATATTAATTATCGGTCAAGTTATTTCTCGATTTGATATTCTTATTAAAAAATATTGTTTATTTATTACAAAATACGAATATTTTTTAAAGACTTATCGTAGTGATTCCCATATGCGTATATTATTTTTAACATTAGATAGGTTTGCTTATAACGTTTCTTATATGTTTCTAAACTTTTGATTTTCAATATTGATATCTTATTATTTCATATCTACATCAAAGTAATTTTAGTTATGTATTAATAGTGTATACCATCCAATTTTCTTTACAGCAATTTGTCTGGAGCGACTTTACAGAGCAATACATACCAACGGAACACAAACAGACGTTCTATCCGTCGGTGATCATAAACGAGCATCTGTACGAGCTTAAAATTACAGATGTCCCAGTAATACCATACTTTCCCATAAACTCGTACTACGAATGGGCACATTACAGATTTTACGGTCTGCGGAACGCCACCGCCTACATCTTAGTCTTCGATCTGGCGAACGTTGAAACGTTTCAATTTATCAGAAATCTGAGAGACCAAATGTTCGAGAGCCGGGACATGAAAAATGTACCGGTTCTTGTAGTTGGTAACAAACAGGATTTAATGTGCAGCAGCACTCCGTCGGGGACCAGTGGTCTTCAACAGTTAGCGATGGCTGAAAGCGCGTGCACCGATTCCAGAGAGAAGAGACGGAATATCGTGAATCTTGTTCGCAAACACTGGAAGTGCGCCTACATAGAGTGCTCGGCTAAATACAACTGGCGTGTTATATCCATTTTCAAAGAATTGATGGAGACGATTGACGCCATGGAGTGGAGTGGAGGAGGAAGAGGTTCTGAACCACCGCCCGACTCCACTGCAGCCGGTGGGAAATCACACGAAAACCGTTGCGCCGTTTCTTAAGTCAATTTTCTTTTTATCAGTATTGTTTATAGTAATTGGGTTCAGGCAATCGACAGTGTAGGGCTTTACTTGCAGTTTAAAATCAAACCAGTTCTGTAAAGTTATAAAAAACTATTGGCAATTTTAAATTAACGTTGCATTGTTGTGGTTCTCTGATTAAAGGTCACGTTCAAAAGTTTTACGCGATAGCTGTAACTAAATAGCGAAATGGAAAAGCAGTTTTGCAATGTCTGGAACAACTGTATAGCACAATTGGCGTTACGCTGCAAAATTCAATGTCTCAAATATTGTTTAACGGGATTATTTGTTTTGTAATAACTTGTGTTAGAAAAAAATCTATCAGATTTTTTCTCGTCAAATCGATATACGTATATACTTAACTTAAAACGTTAACTTAGATATTGAAAATAAAAAAAATTAAAAATAATTCTCCATGATATCTTAGACGCAATAATGAGATACTTTCAAACGTTAATGAACGTAATAAAATTATGAAAGTCTTTTAAAAAAAAATTTAGAGCAGCAACAGCAACAGGGTACTTTACACTTTTCTAATTCAAATGAATTTCGTCTTTAATAATCGAGAGAGATGTATCCATCCGCTCATATACCTTAAGAGACGCGCGATCTTTTAGGACGTAACGCTTTACAACGCTTACATAGTTCTCTACTTTTAGAGCTATTATCTTACATATAAATCAATTGTTATATTTTAGTATGTTCAATAAATATATTGAGATAAATACATCTCTTATTAGAATATCTGTTGTTATAAATATTGATATATGTATGTATGTTAAGTTGTGTCCTAAACTCCGTGTTGTGCTTTGACCCTAGTGCTTCCTTGAAAGATTTAAGGTTCGGTCCTAACTGTCGACGGTTTCGTGAGCTCGAGCGTCGATTATGTGGAGTGGATCCTTAGAGTATTCTATATCGACTTCTTAGATACTTTATTTATTTCAATTTACCTGTGCCAAAAAAATTATTTACATAAAATTTTGTTATTAAATTATCATTAAATTTAAAATTTATTATTTATTGAATATAAAAATTAACTCGTGTCACTCTGTCTATATATTTATATATAATGAAAATCATAATTCTCTGGTAAAAAACATTTTTAACAATGAATTTTTTTATAAATAGTTTGCTACGAAAGTTTCTACGCACTTTGTTTCAACATATCACTTAGTTTGCTATATATTTTTAATATTATTTAGATTGATAATAAAAGTATACAAGTTTTTAAATTAAGCTAAATGTTGTTAGATGTGTTTAAGGTGTTTAAATGTGAAAATACACAGATATCATTTAGTAGTTGAACTTAGTCGTTAACTCTCACCGTTGTCTATTGTTGGGTAGATTTGATCTTGGATCATTATTTGGTGCAATAAAATGTTGTGAACAATTTACCGCTCGTTTTATTTGATGTCCATTTTTAAAAATTTTAGAGGAATTCATCAACCGGATGTTATTCTTTCGGTGAAAAACTGATTTTCCTTTTGAATTAAATTCTAGCTTTTGTCCACGGCTTCGACTAATTGGTGAGTTATTTAAGACATGTATTGATTTTGCACGACGCCATTTTTTTTTCAGTTTGAGGTTAGAAATGGTTATTGTGCCTTACAAACTTATTATATTAGAAATTGATTAGCATATGCGTATAAATAAAATATTAGTTGTATAATGTTATAGCTTCCAATAAATATTTTTTTAATTCACATATATTTGGAGAATTTTGAGAATTGTTGAGAGCCTTGCTTAATAGAAACTTATAATGTGAACCAAGGAATTGTATTTTTAAAAAAAAAAATCTATTAAAGAAAGGCTTTTCCTAATGTCTTTAAAAAAATCTATAATTGAATTCTAGTCTATCAGACTCGTATAATCGGATTGTGGTAAACTCTGCATCAATAATCTCAAAATAATAATACTTACGTACAATACAGAACGTTAGAGTGGTTTCCGTCACCAAGAAGCCCATTTCCGGTAACCGGAAATAGATCTCTAAGTTATATTGTCTGCTCTCTAACTGTTATCAGTGAAAGAATGATAAAATATTTTTAATGCAACACTTTGATTTACACTTCACAAGAATTTGTAAAGGTAATGTTTTGTATTTCATTCGTATATGAGATATGAAAATAAGCCTTTCGATGATTTGAAATGACACATTTCCATTAAAAAATATATTTGGAAAAAAAAATTGGTTCTAAAATGCAGCTGAAATATTTTCAGTTTATTTCATTTGAGCTGTTATATATGATTTGAGTCACGTTAGACAATTATCAATGTTATATGATCTGTCTTTATTAGAAATGTTTGCGTATTTTTATAGACACAAAATGTTATATAAAATTAAAGTGTTTCAGTACAAAACCTATAGAAAAGACACAATAGATGCGATGTCATTATGAGCTATGAATAATTAAATCCGATGTCAGGATTTAATATTTAAAATTAATTTTCACAGCGGCCCGTGAAGTCGTCCCTTAACTTTGTATTTAATAGCGTCGAAAGGCATTCATAAAATATATTAAAGATTGCTTTGTTTACTTCTTGTTACTTTGAAACCACTGAACAGAGTTTCATAGTTCTATCACAAGGGTAAGAAAAATTCCCCAATAAATTATCACGTTAGAGCAAAATGTCGCTGCATGTTTCATTCAAACTATAGCTATGGTATGAATGGATATCCGTATTATTATTAACAAATTGTTAAATTAAATCTTCTTTCAACTCCTTTCTTTTCCTTTATTTCATACCATAAAAAATCAATGATCAATATTATCTTAAAAGTTTTTTCACTGTATTTATTAATGGTATATTTACGTCGTAGTCATTTGAAAATACAATCAGCTCCTGACAGAACACTATTCTTAATTTAAAATCTCTATTAAACCTCTTTGTCTTGGCATTTCGATTTAATAGTAATTTGAAAGTTTCCAAGCTATTTTGATTTCTATGTTTATTGCAGTAGATGCTGATGTTGTAAATATGACGATGTCTAAAATTTTATAGAACTTTTTTAATGAGAATGTGCCTTCGTATACGTTCGGGAATAATACTAGCGTTGCAAAATCCTGTATTTCGAAGATAAAAATTCTAAATAGATGAATTTAAAAATTAAATGAGAGACGTAACTGTAATTTAAAGCAATGTTTTTGTGTTGTCTAAAAAATTACCTTAGAAATATTGGACAGGGCTATAGAATAACAAACAAAAGTATTTGAGAACATTTATTTTGCGGTGGGGTTTTTTATTTGTATTAATCAATGGGAAAATAATTAGTGATTTTTTAAATTAATCATAGTTTGAGCTAGTAATTTTGTGAAACTTTAATGACAATTAAATATAAGGATAATTAAGTTAGCATGCGCATTCGTAATTTTTTTTTGTCTTTAAGTTTTCGAGTGTTAGATGTTAAATATTTAATTTTAAAACAATTCACATTAAATCTAACAAGTTTTTTTTACTCGTCGACTGATCATTGATACGTAGTATATATATATTTTTTTTAATATTGATAAGTCAGGAATCAGTTCATCGGTGACAGATTATTCAAACATTAGTCCCACAATTTAAAGCAGCTAGTTATATATTAAATTAAATATACTTTTTTAAAAAGACTATCGCAAAACATTGTTGATTTTCGTTGGAATATTCAGGTACAGAAAATAATTGAAGTAACTTTATTATTTGTAGAGTATTTCAGTGAAAATCTAAAAAGCAGCAGAACAAGCCATTGGAAAATATTAGTTCTAACCTCACCCTACCGTATTATTCAACTGCTAAACACGATAAAGGACACGATATTAAAAAAAAAATATTGCTAAAAAATGTATCAAAAACCCGACATTTTGTATGGAATTTAAATTAAAAATCTCTCAGAGTTCAAACCTTTTTCCTTCGAAATCTTATATTTATTTCAACAATATTATATAGCAAAATGTTTTATTTATCCTGCTTACATTATAAGTTTCTTTTTGCTATATTTTTTATTTTATTTTATAATATGTATTACATTAATTTTATTTTTCGTGAAAATGCTTTTGTTTCTATTTATTATTTGTAATATCCACTCGCTGTATAAGATTATATCATATATAAATAAACCCATTGTCACGACACTCGTGTGCGATAAAATTTATATGAACATTGATCACAGCGTACCGTACCAAATACTTGAATATTCCTTTTTTCTATAAAAAGTAAACATATTTTCTCAATGAATAAAATATAGAGAACATGTATAAAATAATAAAGTGTATAAAAAAAATCTTTATAGACATTAGAATTAAATTAATCTGTCTAAGAAAATAATTAAGACTTATCTCATTGAATGAACTATAATGATGTTGTTTTACTTTATTGTTTTGTAAGGCGCGATTGGAAATCAATAACTTGTAGCGCCAATGGCTACTAATCCGTAGTGGTATAATTAAACCCACCGTATGTATACAAAGCGGGCACTAGGCTGATACCTAATTCCACTTTTAAAGTAAGCTTGTGATACTAATTTCGTTTTCACGGTAATGTGGAATAAGATGAAAAGAGGGTAAACATTGAAAATCAAAACACATAATCTTTTAGCATTTTATAAAGGATTTATAACGAAGGAAATTTCCCGTGTGCCTATATTTATATTACATTTTTTTTTCTCATTTTTGACTATTACACATTTCATTTCATGTTTCGGCTACAATGGAGTATTTTTTCGTTATATTGGAAAAGTTAATCAATAGTATTATTGTATCACTGACAAGTTTCGAGGTAAGTTGTGTAATATACTTCTGCCATAGTATTGTGTAACACTATTTGGAACTGAGCCAAACTTCGAAGGTATCTCCGACTCAGCAATTTCGGCCTGTGATAATATATTGAGTTGTAAATCTTCCTAATACTTACTGATGTACTTTTTTACTTTGCACTTGTATAAATGTGACATTCATATTAAAGTTTCTACCTCCTGGTTACTTTTTCTATAACAATAAGAGGTTGTTGTATTTAGAAAGTTTTATAAAGAAAAATACGTTACGGTTTGTTAGCAAGGAAATTATTAAGTACATTTTAAAATTTATTTTAGTTTTGTGATATCAAATAAAAAAAAAACAAATTATAAAACATTTCTGTTAATCATGTGCTTATTGTTTGTGATAAAAATATGCGTCATTTAAATACAAATTTCATAGAAAGAAAATTTTAATGTAATGTACGCATTTGAATTAACTATATAAATGAGATGTGCCTACAAATTTGACAAAGAACGGATACAAATTATTACATTTTAGCGCAAGGTTTGTTAAAGAAATTGGTTGCAAGGAGACGCCTTATCTTTAAATATGCTCTTGGGTGAATATTCCTTTTTATATCGGTCATTATAAAAGCCATGTTGTGCATAGCAAGGAACATTCTCGAGGGGATCTCACACATTTTCCATTTGAACGTCAGCGTAAGTGAATACTTGTTGAATTTAAGTAACAAAATAAGGCTATTCTCTAGCCTTATATAGAATATGATAAATGGTCCGTCCTTGTTAAAACTTCTAAACATAACAAATACGAAATTGGTCTAAACGTCAAGAGCACGGTGTTAATATATTTTGATATCTTCCTACTTGCAAAGAAACAGCATCCTGGATACAAATATCAGTCGTTTCAACATTTTTTTTTATTAAATATAATGAATGTTATTCCGGAGTTTTTTTTTTTTTTAAATTTCGAACTAATAATCAATTGAATACTTATTCTGTACATTATATTGTAGATCAACATATATATTTATTATATACCGAAGTAGGTTTAAAAAAAAACACGAGACATTGATTGAAAATTAAAGTTTAAGACTTCTGCCGTACCCAGTCTAAGAACACGGATGAAATGTGT
The DNA here is from genome assembly GCF_018135715.1 of Danaus plexippus. Classification (NCBI taxonomy): domain Eukaryota; kingdom Metazoa; phylum Arthropoda; class Insecta; order Lepidoptera; family Nymphalidae; genus Danaus; species Danaus plexippus. The sequence continues at coordinate 14,252,004 of NC_083559.1, forward strand.
CCTTTCAGTCTAATGATAATAGTAAAGTTACAGCACAATAGAAAAAAAATCTATAGTGTTTTCATGATTTCTAAGCCTCATCTTACTTTACTCATTAAATTTTTTTTTAATATCCGATCAATTATAGCAGATCGATCGAATTCATACTTGGCCTTTTCATTATAAAGCTTTCATTGAACGAAAGATAATTTATATATGTTACCAGGTCATGTAATGCAACAATTTTATTAAATAAAAAATGATTGCAACAGAATATCTTATAAATACTTTATTTTTTTAATAATAACATAAATGATAAATTGAAATTGTTTAGTTCCGGGCCCTTATGGCTTTACCAAATAACTGCTTGTATTAAATTCTTGCACACGTATGTACATATATGTGTATTAATTTGTTACATAAAGTCTCTTTCGTGTTAACGAAACATTATTACTGCGAAACTTCGTGTAATATAAACAACACGTTGCGAGATTAACTGAACATAATGAGTAGAGAAGGACTCAATAGATAACAGGAATAAATTTAATTAACAACTTCATTCACTGGAAAAAAGAAACAAGAGAAAATAAAAATTAATAAAAATACTATGTAAAAAAAAAAACATTCAATTAACATTTTAATTTCTTGAAACAAAGATATTTCTCGCGAGGAAAAAAATTTAATAAAAAATGTAATTTCCAAGTGCTTTCCGTCTTCTTTTATTTTTATTATTTTTATTTAAAGCAGAAAATAAAAAAAAATGTCTCAAGTCTTGGACGCACTGTAAGTTTATAAATTAATAACGACTGCTACAAACTACGTTCAACAATAACGAATTTTATTTTATTAGAAGGCTGCTGTTTAATTAAATAAAGACCAGTAGGAAAATGAATGCTCAGTTTTTACGTATTCAGAAACAGCACTACAATTTATGTATGAAATAAATTTAACGTTTCACATATTTGACGAGAAAATTTCCGTAAGATATCCCATATGAAAAACAAGACGCGTACATTAAAAAGCAATTCTAATGTTGATAAAGGAGTATGTATGTGAGAGTCTGAAGCCCGCGTAAACTAAAAAAGACGGCAGCTTTTTGTTGGATGATTGATGTCAAATGCTAAAGGCTTGAAGGGAGATTTAGGGTTTCTGTGGATTTAGACTCGTAATTATGTTACAGTATATTTGTTTATATGAAATGTAACAAAGGAATTTGTTCTGGAATTATTATTTTACATACACGTAGCGTCAACCACCTGTAACACAATTAAATTTGAATGACTTTAAATAAGTGATTGAACATTCGTATTTAAAAGAAATGAAAAGTTATTAATGTGACAATGTGTATATAATCTTGTAGTAATTCATATATTTTTTCCAAAATTCATTATTAAATTGAAGGAAAAAATTTAAAATACTTATAGTTATAAAGTAATCAATCTTTGGTTATGTAAAAATAATATAAAGAAAACCTCAAACAGAACGGAGGAAATAAGCAAGGTATTAAGATCGATTGGTTGAAGTAGGCCCAACTTGTTGAGAGTTCTCGACCCGCTGAACTAACTTAAAATTTTTATATCACGACTGCCTCAATTAGAGCCCTCCTCATATTATATTTCACACGAAAACAATATAAGTATAAATGCGTGTACGAATTATTATTATTTTTATTTATTTTTATAATAGTATAATAAAATGAATTGTATGTATTTATAGTCCCTTTTAAGCGACGTATTCAGTACACAGACAACGAGATGGTCACACATTAATACGCTTATATTTATTAATTTTGTACATATGTAGTTGAAAGCCTAACAATTGATGAATTGCTCGTGTAAACTGTGAATAGATACTGAAAATTAACCGAAAAATATTTAGTGAAAGCAATATATTAGAGCAATGAAAAGTATATAAAATTTTAATGTGCCTGTAAGCTTTTGGTTCTTCAAATTCAATGGCTGTTATAAATTCACGCACGTTTACGAGCTCTATGCTCAATTTCTGTTTTAATTGAAGTAACCAAAGCATGTGTGTAGCATAGGAGAAACTAGATCTCCAATGTTGAATGTAATACATGTGCAATGTCTATTTAATTGGATCTTCGATAAGCTGATACATATTCCGACGTAGTCATGACCGTCTCAGTTGATCGTGAGTAAGCGATAACTACAAATATAGTTCAAAAACTGCTGTTAGATTCGAAACATATTTCAAACTACGTCAATACTTCTAGTTGTTGTTGATGTTATAATAGATTTTCTTTATATTTCCTATCATGTTATCAAACTAAAATTTTGTACCGGTTTATAATATAATTGTTTTTGGTTTTTTTTTTCTTTAAAATTATTGGGATTTTTTTAAATTATAATATTTACGTTGTTTATTTCAATTCCGTTAAATGAAAGTCGTTGGAGGTGCTTTGAATGTGGTTGGTAGTGTCTATATGCTTTTCTATTGTGTGACTTATTTCTGATACGTGAAGCATTAAATTTGCATATATGTATATGCAACTTACAGCCATAAATTATATTTACAAGCGGGAATACGCTCTTACGTTAGTTGTTTGTAAGCTACTTGAAGAGAAGGAAGACGGATTAGGCGGAGATTCTCGAGTCGATTTTATATTTTTAAAGTACACGAATTATTTTTGTGGTTTAGAACAATTAGGTAAACACTTTTTGCTACTAGCACAGCTTTAAGGAACTCATGGCAGTCTGTTGTAATACCTACTATAGAAATATTAAATATAAAGAAAAATTCGAGAATTAAGAACTTAAATAACTATGAGAGTACTAAATTACAAAACCGCAGCAAGGTAATGGTCTTTGGCTCTGAGATTTCAATAAATCCAGCAGCTATATCGTTTGGGAAAATTACTTAAATACGTGAATTGAGCTTTTTATTTAGTCTACTTGCAAAATTTTAGAAGATTAGTTTCGTGAGGCAAAATATATTTATATCTAAATGTAACTAGTCAGTAATAAAAATTTGCTACGGTACCCTAATATAATAAGTCGTGGTGGCCTGGAGGTTAAAGGACCGCCTCTCATGCGTGAGGGCGCGGGTTCGAAACCTGGCAAGTACCAATGTGATTTTTCATAGTCATATGTACTTTCTAATAGTATTTAGACACCACTGACGAACGGTGAAGGAAAACATCGTGAGGAAACCTGGACTTATAATTTCAAATTATAAGTTTGAAATCGCCAACCGGGCTTGAGCAAGCGTGTTGATTAATGCTCTAACCTTTTCCATGTGAGAAGAGGCTTATGCTCAGCAGTGGGCTTCCGATAGGCTGATGATGATGATGATGATGACCCTAATATAATACATAATTAAAAATCTTTTGTAATACTAAAGATATTAATTAGTCAGTAATTAAAATTTCTGACGGCACCCAAACTGTACTACTATTAAATACTAATAATACAAATTTTTGGTTATATTAGGGTGAGTTAATTACTGACTATTTAATTTCTATTGTATTAGAACAGGTATTTAATTATTTATTGTGTTTGGATGTTTTGGAACGCGAAACATTTTTTTTAGATGAACTCAGCAATTTTATTATTAAATATATCGTTATATTAGTTGCCTGAAATTAAATTCTTCAATATTCAAATTCAGGCATCACAAACGATGGACGAACACTTAAAAAAATATAATTTAATAAGGAAATAAAAAAAAAACAACCAAATAAAAAAATACATGCTGTTAAGTGAAATGACTTCTCCTCTCCCTGCAACGCGATGGACCCAGCGCCCGCACGGTGAATACTTGGAATGCTGAGAGGTTTCGTCTCTACATATAAATATATATTGCCTCCTGAAACTAATCTTCTAAAATTTGCAAGTAGACTAAATGAAAAGCTTAATTCACGTATTTCAGTAATTTTCCCAAACGATATAGCTGCTGGATTCATTGAAATCTCAGAGCCAAAAACCATTACCTCGCTGCGGTTTTCTAATTAAGTATTAGCATAGTTAGTTTAGTTTAGATATCTTGAATTTTCATTAAAATTTAAAAATATTTTTGTTAAATTTCATCTCATTCGACGTCATAGATATTATATAATAGAAGGTACTTTTTTTCCATTATGATAAGATGAAATGTAAATGTAAATGTAAAGAAATTTATTTGTCTGACACATATCTTAAGGACTTTTCCTACAATAGTTCCTTAAACGACTATTTTTTGTCAACTCATGGTGCACTTTAATTCCGCTGTCGAATTTTAATTTTATAATGAATAAGTTATCATAATCTATTTCCATAAAATAAATTATAGTCTTTTTTCTAAGAAAAAATATCGTAATAAAATAAAAAAAAAAATTAGTTAAAAATTTAGACGTTAAATATAAACGAATTATTTTATATTTTAAGAATTACGTACTCGCATTAATTTGTTACACATAAATGAGGAAGAAACTAAAACTTGCGCTAGTATTTCGAAGATTTACATATAGTTTTTTAATTGTTCATATTGTCTTACTTTTTTAACAAGGTATACTAATCAAAATACGATATTTGACAATTATCTTTTTATTCATATATATATAATTTTAGGTTTAGGTTTTTTTAGTGCGCTTCATCCACGATATAAACAAAACAGTTGAAAAGCAATGAGCTGATCAAAACAGATCACTGTGAAAGTCATTAAAAGAGGTTATATATTACCTAAACATATATAATATTAGTTTCTTCTAATGATGAATAAAAAAACTGTTTCTTATAAATTTACTTTGATTGATTTTGATTGATTATCAAATCTTCCTCGATCTCTTCATAACTTCATTTTCTTATTGATTTACTATATGGAACCGCTAAAAATTAGTCCTTGTTACATCCAGATTGTTTATTATTTTAAATGCGTTTTGCTATTGAGGGCCTTAAACCAAATAAAAGTTTGATATTCTAAAATGTGAAAGAATTACAAGGGAGTTATCATGGGTGAGAAACGCAAATTTATATATATATATATATTATTTTCAAATCAATATATAATAATAAAAAATCAGACTTACTTTTAAAGAAGGCAACTTCAGTGAATTCCTTTATAACTATTCATAAATATTTCTAATAAATTAACAGCATTCGTACATCTTTGGAATTAGTCAGCTAAGTTACTATTATACAAAGCGTTAATATTGTTATACCAGACATAATAAAGCGGGTTGCTCCCACAACGACGACGCAGATTATGGACCACAGCTTCCTAATGGCCATTAAATGTGGACGTAAAGCCGTAAATTCCATCATGCCACATGAAACGTAAATAAACAATATTGTTACAATGATGGTTTCCATACCTTTATTCGATAATACAATTGTACATATAATAAAGTATAAGTATAAAATAAAAAGAAGAAGAAGTTTTGGTAGGAACAGATTTAATTACGTGGAATTTAAGCAATATTAGTGTCTCGGTGGGCTGAATACAAGATATACCTCATACGATCAGGGATTATCGTTAGGCGCTCAAAGCGTTTCTACGGTTACGGAAAATGCACCATTGAAATTTCGCGGTCGTAAGATTGATAATATAGGTCGTACTCCATCTTTAGAAGGAATAGTAGATTGTTTTTTCAACGATCTCAGCAAGGTAGATAGCCGAAAGATCAGTAACTCCAAAAAACCTTGGATCAACGACAATTACCTAACTTCATGTTTTAATTGGCCTTTTCTTGTCTATGATTTTAATAAAACCCTTTGATTCATGATTGGTCGGCAGCATTGCTAAAATTTTATCTTAATGCGTTCCACAGACTCTTCTAGATTAGAATAATTTAGTTAGGTGGGGTAAAGGTACCGACAAAACTTGCTATATCTTTGGGAAGGCAGTTGAAACTGCTAGGTATGGATGTAGGGTAGTCCTGGATAGCGGTAAATGTTCGCGTCGTCACGATGGGGTTCTGGAAATCATATGTGAAGTGGTTTGTGTTTCGGTAGCTAGAGCGCAAAGGGAAATAACCACAAACGAGCGATCAGTAGGTTTTGTGACAGAAGGCACTGGGGCTATAAAATCAAACATCAAGCCTTACTCTATTCTTAAAGTGGTTTCGGATCGGACTGTAACGATGGATGCGTATGAGAAACAATACAAAATTCCAGAGGTTATTTGTGCGTCGGCCTCCAGACCAGATATATTTATGTATTTGCGAATTTTAAAGCGTGTTGTGATAATAGAGCTTACGGTTACTTTGGAAACTAACATCTCCAAAGACCATCAAGGTCAATAAAACTTAAGAGCTGACTAACGAACTCACTCGAAATAGGTTCGTCGTGGATTTGTACGCAGTAGAAGTGGGAGAGAGAGGTAAAAAAGCAAAATCTCTTTACAACCTACTTAAAATTTTGGTCCTGTCCAGAACTCATATCAATTCATTTTTGGAACGTACTTAGAAGCCAGCCCTAGTAGGTTCTTTCAAATTTGGTTAGGTAGAGAGAGGAACTTGGACGGTGGAGGTGAGCGTTTATCGCGAGTTAGATAGGAGCTCGTTAAACCTACACCCGGGTCGCAAGTCCCAAGCACTGTAGAAGAGCCTCTCCCTGCAATGCGATGGATCCGTTATCCGCACGGTGAATCCATTGAATGCTAAGAGGTTTCATCTTAATGTAACAGGACTGACACTACAAGCGCTAGTATATTCATATTTTGTGTCGCAAAAGCTATCATTGTCATAGACTTAGTTTTGAAAATTTTAATACAATATATTTTGGCTTGAAATATTTCTTGAATATCAAAAATAAATAGACTTTGATTAAAAAAAAAAAAAATGTTACTGATTTCGTTAGTTTCTCCAATACGATTCCCAGTTGGGTAAATATAATGTTTGACGACAACTTAGTCCGAATGGATTACTGGAAGAAAAGGAAGTCTCAAGATAGTAAACAAAGAGGTTGCAGCAGGGCAGAAAATTTGTTTGAACTTCAAAGCTCTTCGGAAGGATTACGTAACGTATCATGATAAATATATGACATAGCTATAGTATTTGTAAACTTAAGACAATTCCTTTACAATCTTTAAAATATTTGCTATTATTTCTCTATGAGTTTAATAGATATTCAGATATTTTAACAGCTAGTCTTGCTTCAATACTTTCATAATGTATAAGATTGTTTTAGTTGCAAGTATGTGCAAGTCTGCAGTCACTAAGTTTTAAAAGTAGATAGACTGTGTTTTGAACATAACAATGCCTGAATAATAAAAAGCTACACAGTTCCGCTTTTGGGTAAACTATAATAATTATATATTAAAACCAATCATCTCTTAGGAAACAATTAATGATATATCTTCCTGTAATTCTATCTAAAAAAAAAATCATTCGTATTATTATCAGGGTTATCTAACAGCCACAATTCAGATAATCGTGTTAAAAGAGTTAAGGGAGTAAAAAAGTATTTCTAATTTTCTCTGTGCTTGCACTCGGATAACTAAAATGGTGGGCTTTTTATGTTCAATTAAGGTATTGTGCAGGTAACTAAGCCCATTGTAATGAACTTTAGTCATTTTGGTAAATCCATAGGGATTGCAGTTCTGTAAAACTGTTTCAATGCATTTCTAATTGTTAGCCGTTTATTCACTTAACTAGGACTTAAAATCGAGCCGTACTGAGTCTAAAAATCGAGCCGTACTGAGTCTTAATCGAGCCTAGCTTTTGCAATTAAATAAAATCTATGTACATTTTATAAACGGATTTAGTCATTTGCCAGAATTGTATTAAAGTGAATTCTTATTCTGAAATGTTAATATATACGCTATTATATTCTGGTGAAGCAAAAGGAGATTAAAAAAATATATCTATGTGGTGCCTTTCGCTATTTTCTTTGATGAAACTGGTTACCACTTGTCTCATAAGGAGCTTCATCACTAACCGCTTATTATAACTAAGTACCAAGCAATATCATGTAAAATAATTAACTATACATTAGATCTAGGCTTTCGATAGCTTCCATGTAAGCATTTTAAGTTGCAATTACATACAAAATATACGAGTTCACAAAATATAACATCATATCAAAGCAAATGTATGAAAATATCTCCAACCACTTAATTGTCATTAGTTAAACCAAAATTATTTTTAAATGTACACTTCATGTCAGGATTTTTTTAAGATATATTAAAAGATTACCTCCGTGTTATGTTTTATCTTGGTCTCGAGTGCATCTATCTTTTAAATACAAATCTTTCACATTGACGTCTTTCCTGATGGTCGCTTGTGAAGCCGAGATAACGTGACAGTACTTACTGATAAATCGCATTCCTTCGTTTTCTGCACGACTATTTATAGAGCGGGTTACATATTAATTTTTTATTTTTGGATCGGATCACGTTAATTTTTTTAACTTTAAAATTAGTTCATATTGGATTTTACATACGAATTTTAATATTAAAGAACAATGATTATTAAAAAGTTAACCTAGTATAGGTTTTATATTTTAAAAGTTTTAATTCTCGAATTATTACATTTAAAACGAGTTCCGAAAACATGTTCAATTTAACAAAAAAAAAAAATTTACATTCGATTTTTTTAATAGATTATGTATTATATGGAATTATTTGATATATTATTTAAATATAATCTCTTATACGGTATCGAAAGCTTATTTAAAATCATATATAAATAAAAACAATGCAGATAGATGTTTAACATTCAGATAAATAATTTGAACTAGTTGTCATCTTCAAATCGTATCAGAGTCTATCAAGCGATGATGGATGTCTGTGAAATGGTTCAATTGTAAAAAAAATTAAGATATTTAAGTTATACAAATGCTGTGGTTCCTAACGAAGCATCGTTGATAGAGAAGCAACTTTAACAATTTCTATCATATAAAATTATAAATTTTTTCTATGTAAAAATTATGAAATAATTTTGTTAAATATAAGCTGATTCATAATAATTTTTTTTTTAATTAAAAAGTGGAAAAGTCTTTAGTTCGAATAAATACGTACAGAACCTACGGATGTAATTTTCAATTTTAATATGGTCACGTTAATATTGTACACAATACATATTTTTCTTATACAACTAATATAAGGTAAGATATAGGATATATGTATTTCATTTTTTTAGTATGTTACGGCAAGGGTTAGTCGTGTGCATTTACGCAACTATAGTTTTAGTAAAATGTCAAGAATCTCGTATTGTTAACATCCATCAAGGACCCGTGAGAGGATATAAGTCTCAAGATGGAAACTATTTTGGCTTTTTTGGCATACCCTTTGCCACCGCACCTAAAGGTGTCCATAGGTTTAAGGTGGGTTTTTAAATATTTTTTCTTATTTTATATATTTTCGACTCACTGATGCCGTTCCTATATAGCTATATGAAAAATATTTTATACTGTTTTAATGTAAAAGTCAACTAATTAGTAATTTATTATTTTTAATAATGGATTTATTTAATATGATTTCAAAAAAATAAACAATTCATGTATACGCTTATTTACAAATCAAAATCTCAAGAACGTCTCCAATTCCTCAGGCTACGTTTAATTTTTTCAAAAATTAGAACATTCGTGTGTTGTTGAGCAATTTAAGCATCAAGAATAACAAAAAAATCGAAAAAGAGTCTCTTAAACATGTTAGCTCGTATAATGAGACGAAACCTCTTAGCATTCAATGGATTCACCGTGCGGGTGCCGGGTCCAGCGCGTTGCAGGGAGAGGAGCTTCAACAGTGCCTGGGACTTGCGACCCAGGTGTAGGTTTAAGGGGCCCCTATCTAACGCGCGTTAAACGCTCACTTCCACTGTCCAAGCTCTTCTCCCTACCTAAATATTGATTACATTTTTAAGTATTTTTCTTTTATGAAACCAGGCACCTCTTCCTCCACCAAGTTGGAAAGAACCACTAGAAGCAGTTAATTTAAACGTAGCTTGCCCACAGAACGACCGAGACATTCAGAACATATATCTCAAAAGGCAAGAAGATTGTTTAATTGCAAATATATATGTGCCTGAAAGTAACGTCTCGAATCTTCCAGTATATGTAAGTGTCCATGGTGGAGCTTTCCAGTATGGCTATGGTGAAATAAAAACGCCCGTAAATTTAATGAAATCCAGGGAAATTATAGTTGTATCATTCAACTATCGAGTTGGAGCTCTAGGAATGCTTTGTCTTGGAACCGAGGATGTACCTGGTAATGCTGGATTAAAAGATCAAATAGCATTACTTCGATGGGTGCAAAAGAATATCGCAGCATTTGGAGGCAATCCACACGAGGTCACCATAGGAGGCTGCAGTGCTGGCGGATCTTCCGTCGATATTTTATCAGCTTCTAAACTAATTAAGGGATTATTTAACAAAGTGATAACACAAAGCGGTCCCAATACCGCTTCATACAGTGTGCAAGTAGACCCTATAAGTAATGCTAAAATGATCGCTCGACAACTAAATTTTGAAAACGTAGACGACCTAGAAGCTTTGGAACATTTTTATAAAACAACACCCTTGTCAGTTTTATCGTCTATTCCTCTCTCCAATAGAACTGATTCGTCTGTTATTTTCGCTCCGTGCGTTGAGCGGGATGTTGGACAGGAAATGGTGCTTCACGATTATCCAGCTAGAATTTTAGCAAAAGGTGATTACTTCAAATTACCGATGTTGTACGGAATGACCAATATGGAAGGGATTTACCGACTGCCATTTTTCGAGAAGTGGAAGGATTTAATGAATCAGAACTTCACATTATTTCTACCTGATAATTTGTTTTTTGAGAATGAAAAAGATAAAGCGGAGGTTATTCGAAAATTAAAATACTTTTATTTTGGAGATGACCCGGTGTCAGAGAAAAACATTATGGGCTACGTGAAATACATCTCTGATGTAATGTTTTCATATGGAACTGCATTGACTGTGAGATTACACAACGAAGCGGGAAACGAAGAAGTATACTTGTACGAATATTCATTTGTAGATAAGGACCAAGATTATATTCCTTACACAGAACTACGTGGTGCTACTCATTGTTCCCAAAATGCTGCTTTTATGGACTTAGGAGATGAAAACGATTTATCTGAAGAATATAAGCAGATGAAGTCCATACTTAGGAAAATGTGGTTGAATTTTATAAAAACCGGGTAAATAATAATAATACTATTATTATTCTATCTGAGGCCCACTAGCTAATTCTAATAATTATTACTTATTTGCAGGAAACCGGTACCGGAGAATTCTTCTTATCCACAATGGCCGCCCGTCAGTTCAGGAGCATCTCCATACATGTCACTCAATACTACACCTAGGCTAATAAAGAAAGATCTATTAAAAGATCGTTTTAAGCTGTGGGATGATATTTATAAAAAACACTTCAGACATCCAATTCCGCCCACGCCATAGGTTTTATTAATAAATTTGTTTATTATATCATTATTTTGATATACTTTTTATTTTGAAAATAATGTTCTTGTAGTCTGTTTTCGAAAAATTTTAAATTCGATTTAGTACCCTTTGTTTTGTATAAAAACCGTTAACATTTTCAGAACATTTATCATTACCTTTTGGTAATGTTGTCAAAGGCGGATAAATCTAATAATGTATAAATTACAATAGTCGATGTCCTTTCTAAAATTCTGACACGAAAACTAATTTATATTAATGAGTTCACTAAGCTGAACATTCAGGGATTATCTCTTCACTCGAGCTTTTTACCAGCTTTTTATAGTCTCAATTGTTGTTTTACTTAGATTTTATTTGAGAACTAAATTCGACGGAGGAATATTATAGTAGACAGTTTTTATATAATTAAAAAAATTACATCATTAACAAATTGTTATTTTTTAAATATCCTAATAAAATAGATTAAAATGTCAACAGGTTACTAAACGGTAAACTCTTAAGTCAACTTCTAAAATAATTAATTTATGTAACAAGCAAACTTTTTCAAGCAAGGTTTAATTTCATATGTATTTTGTGATGTTATAATCACATGTCAGACACATTTTCTACTACCGACTTGAATTTCTTGTAACGATTCAATCCTGCTTGTTTTAATATTGGTGGTGTAGTCAGTGCTTTTTTTGAATACCATAATATTTTGTTGTTCTTCTTACCTCTAAAACGTTCTTACTTCCGTTGTATTATATATTTTCTTTATTAAATTTGTCTAGTAATCTTCAAAACTTTCTGTATCAAGAAGAAGAAGAGAAGAAAAAATAAACGACACTAATTGTTTAATATATGTACCTAGTTAGGTCCTACTCCATTAAACAATGCATTGATTTTCCTTTGATCAGTATTATTTCGTTCTGGAACAATAAGTAGAAGTTAAATGAAAGTATATATAGATAATTATTCCGATGAGGTTTTAATTCACAAATAAAGATTTTCACAATAACGTCTCATAGACCTTGGAAGTTTATTTTTAGAATTTCTTTATAATAATGTAACATAACACGTATGTTATCCATTAACAAATAATATGGGTCAGTCTAATTCAAATTCCTAGTTAACCAAAGAAACATACACCAAAATTTCTTTTTGCCAAAAGCTAAAATAATTGAATAAATAATGAGGTCTAATACATTCGTCAGTATTCATTTAAATGAAACTAATATTTTCGGATTACTAGACCTTATTTTATTATTTTTAAAACTACATACACCCGACGTTCTCATCATCGCCTGCCCTCGATCACGGTTTTTGCAAAATAACCGAAACGTTTGGAGTATATAGTTTAAAAAATCATAAAATAACTCGTAGTAATCCGAAAATATTAGTTTCATTTAAACTTAATAAATGAATAAATATAAATGATTTTTGCGAGTACTCGTTTAAATGAAACTAAGCTTTTCGGCCGATACAATGAAAATATTCATATGATATGCTGAAAATATGATTTTCATCTCGACAGGCCGTGATCACGACTGCTGATGTGTATTAATTTTTGCAGCTGAGCGATTGCTACTACAACAAGCTATCGAGTATCTGTAGTTGGTTGTTCTAAATAATCAAATTTATCTGATTTTAACAGACGTTAATTTGTTTTTTTTTTTTTTAAATTGGGTTTTCAATTCTAAATGCTGTTAGTAATATAATGTTCTTCACATTGACAGACCAAATTTTATCATTAAACAAACATTTGCAGTGTAGTTGAGAATAGATGCTAATTCTAATCAATTTTCACTAATGAACAAATTTTTGATATTTTTCTATACATTAACGGCTCTAACTTACTTTTAACCGCTTTACTTATTCGCCATAAAGCCGTAAAGTGCATATAATCTTTTTTCTACTGGAATATGGCGTAACAACTGAGTAAAATGTTGTGTCAATTAAATAGCCGCCGTATTCTCTTTTGTTACTATCCCTTTTCTATATGTCTATCACCTTTTCTTTCATTTTGCTTCTTTGTCATATTTGGCGCAGGATTGCATAATGTAGAAGACTTGAGGTAAAATACTAGTTAAGATTTAAAAAAAGTGTATTAGGTACGTAGGCGTATAGGTATCTGTTTATACAGATTTTCCTAAATTTGAAATGGCAAAGTGAAATGCTAGCAGGTTCTACTTCATAAGTTGGGTATATGGGGAACTGTAGAAAATATCGCTGTAGACACGATCACAACCGGAGTAAAACAGAAAAGACAGCTCAGACTTTATGAGAATCTTCATGCCTATTGTTTGTTGGCTGGATAAGGTGAAGACGAAAGGACGATGAACTTCCAACGTGAGTGAGAGAGAAACATACTTAGAGAACATATGACATTGTAGTCTCACAATTGTGCCATACAGTCATTAGATATAAAGGTCGCTCCCTAACGTTCTTTTAACCTTATTTTGTTACGCTTTGTGAATCACGTATAATAAAATAAAATTTTTAGTAACGTATTATATTTTCCTTCGTCAGGTGATATAAACTAAATTGTACTTTACTTTAGACTTATTAATTTTTATTTATATATTGACAAGGGTATTTTTAATTGATCGAATTATAATAATTATAATCCTAAGTCGGTACTTGTCTATGACCATACATATAATGATATGTAGCCCACCAAAAAAAAAAAAGATTGTACAAAACCATTGCAATATCAACATTGACTAGGATTCTTGGATGTTCTGAAATAAAATATTTGTTATTCAAGTAGGGAGGCGAAAACTGTTTAGCATTTTTGATACTAAGTACGAAACAAAACGAGGCAACGTATATGCGATTAACGTAAGCCATCAAGGTCTTTCTATGAAGCTTTTTATGAGACATACTTTGCAAGAAAACATCTTTTGATAGTTTGCAAAACTTCGACATATCAACGTAATTTTTTTGTGGAAAGATCTTTATTATTAATATAAAAAAACCTTTTTTATTTATCTTTCATCATTTAAGTGGTATCTACTGAGCCGTCACGTTTATTAAATATGTTTAGAGTTGCTTTGCAATTTGTTATTACTTTATTGAATGTAAATAGTATCTTTAAACTGACGTCTTCATTGTTGGTCTTTTAAGATATTTAGATAGCATGATGACATGTACTTACCGATAAATTGATTTCGTATTTTAAAAACATTTACGTTTTCATATAGATTTCTGTAGCAACGATAACCGATTTTTTTTATTAATGTACGTCGAACATTTCCTTCAAAAAAATGCCGTTATCGTGTTTTTTTTTAAATAAACATTTCAAATGAGTAGTTACAAAGCATGTTCCGATAAATAAACTCACATACAAAAAACGTCTAAAAGTACTTTATCAGTTTCCTTCTAATTAAATTACTTAGATAACTGGATTGAAGAGTAATATTATTTTAAACTACGTATCGTTTTTAAAAATATATCATGAATTTGTTGTATGTAATATTTGCATCGGATTACATAATATAAAAATAAACTGAAAAATATTCAGCCACATATTAAATTTGATACAGATTGAGATAATTTTGTTTTTCAACTTCAATTGGTACCTGAAGCTATCGAGTGATAATGGGTCACTCTTAAATGGTTCAATTGTAAATTATCAAAATATTGAAATTTCATTATACTATTAATTCATATAACATCGAAAGGTAAAAATAAATGAGCCGCTTTAAATAAAATGAAATTATGCTATCGTAATTGTCGTTCAACAATCTAGGAATTTTGTATCTTGCAGCAGCAAGAAGTGATTACTAAACCACAAAGTTAAAATACTAATCAATTTGTTATAAGTGAGTCGAAATTTCATTGATTTAAAATAAGTCGACATATATTAGTACGGAACCATAGGATTTTATTCCTAATTGAAACGCGGATGTGTTATTATTGTACTTACATAATATAAGAATGGACGTAATAAATTTATATTTCATTATTAAGTATGTCACTACAAGGTTTAGTCGTGTGCGCTTGCGCGCTATTTGTTTTGGGAAGATGTCAAGAATCTCGTATTGTTAACATCCATCAAGGACCCGTGAGAGGATATAAGTCTCAAGATGGAAACTATTTCGTCTTTTTTGGCATACCCTTTGCCACCGCGCCTAAAGGCGTTCATAGGTTTAAGGTGGGTTTTTAAATATTTCCTCTTGTTTCATTAATTTTCAATTCACGTTCATGCAAGTGAAATATTTAATATACATAAGTGTGATTTATAAATATAAATAAATTGGGTTATAACTAAATCGTTAGATATTTACGTAGAAGTTAGCGAGGACAAAATAATTTTATTTGAAATGTGCACTAACAAAAGTCTTAGATTTCATAATGAGTGATAACTTCAAAGTTTTTTTTTTACATTTATTTTTTATACAATTCATTATATGAAAATTTCGATGACATATTTAATTTTTTTTTCATTAAAACAGGCACCACTTCCACCACCTACATGGGATGAGCCGCTCGAAGCAGTTAATTTAAACATAGCTTGCCCACAGAATGACAGAGATGGTCAAAACCCAATCAGAAAACAGGAGGAATGTTTGATAGCAAATATATACGTACCTGAAACAGATGTACCGAATCTGCCAGTTTACGTGTACTTTTATGGTGGAGGTTTTCAATATGGGTATGGCGAATTAAAAACACCAGTGAATTTAATGAAGTCCAGGGAAATTATATTTGTAACGTTCAACTATCGACTTGGAGCTCTAGGAATGCTTTGCCTTGGAACCGAGGATGTACCTGGTAATGCTGGATTAAAAGATCAAGTAGCTTTACTTCGATGGGTGCAAAAGAATATCGCAGCTTTTGGAGGCAATCCACGCGATGTAACCATCGGAGGTTGCAGTGCTGGTGGGGTATCAGTCGATATTTTATCAATTTCTAAAATAACTAAGGGATTATTTAACAAAGTGATAACACAAAGTGGTCCCAATACCGCTTCATTCAGTGTGCAAGTAGATCCGATAGCTAATGCTAAATCGTTCGCTCGACAACTAAATTTTGAAAATGTAGATGACCTAGAAGCCTTGGAACATTTTTATAAAACAACACCCTTGTCAGTTTTATCGTCTATTAATGTCATGAACAGAACTGATTCGTCTGTTGGCTTTGCTCCATGCGTTGAGCGGGATGTTGGACAGGAAATGGTGCTTCACGATTATCCAGTTAAAATATTAGAAAAGGGTGATTTTGTTAAGTTACCAATGTTATATGGTAGCAGCAATATGGAAGGCATTTACCGATTACGATACTTCGATCACTGGAAGGATTTAATGAATCAGAACTTCTCACAATTTCTGCCTGATAATTTATTTTTTGAGAATGAAAGAGATAAAGAGAAGGTTATTCGAAAAGTAAAACACTTTTATTTTGGAAATGATCCAGTGTCAGAAAGCAATATAATGGGATATGTCACATATTTTTCCGATGTAATGTTTTTGCATGCTACCACCTGGACAGCGAGACTGCAACATGAAGCGGGAAATAAAGAGGTTTATTTGTACGAATATTCATTTGTAGATAAAGACGAAGATTATATTCCTTACACAAAAATACGTGGTGCTACTCATTGTGCTCAAAATATAGCTGTTATGGATTTAGGAGACGAAAACGATTTATCTGAAGAATATAAGCAGATGAAGTCCATACTTAGGAAAATGTGGTTGAATTTTATAAAAACCGGGTAAATAATAATAATAATAATATTATATCTGAGGCCCACTAGCTAATTCTAATCATTATTTATTATTTGCAGGAAACCGGTACCGGAGAATTCTTCTTATCCACAATGGCCGCCCGTCAGTTCAGGAGCATCTCCATACATGTCACTCAATACTACACCTAGGCTAATAAACAAAGATCTATTAAAAGATCGTTTTAAGCTGTGGGATGATATTTATAAAAAACACTTCAGACATCCAATTCCGCCCACGCCATAAGTTTTATTAATAAATTTGTTTATTATATCATTATTTTGATATACTTTTTATTTTGAAAATAATGTCCTTGTAGTCTGTTTTCGAAAAATTTTAAATTCGATTTAGTATCCTATGTTTTGTATAAAAACCGTTAACATTTTCAGAACATTTATCATTACCTTTTGGTAATGTTGTCAAAGGCGGATAAATCTAATAATGTATAAATTACAATAGTCGATGTCCTTTCTAAAATTCTGACACGAAAACTAATTTATATTAATGAGCTCACTAAGCTGAACATTCAGGGATTACCTCTTCACTCGAGCTTTTTACCAGCTTTTTATAGTCCCAATTGTTGTTTTACTTAGATTTTATTTGAGAACTAATTTCGACGGAGGAATATTATAGTAGACAGTTTTTATATAATTAAAAAATTACATCATTAACAAATTGTTATTTTTTAAATATCCTAATAAAATAGATTAAAATGTCAACAGGTTACTAAACGGTAAACTCCTAAGTCAACTTCCAAAATAATTAATTTATGTAACAAGCAAACTTTTTCAAGCAAGGTTTAATTTCATTTGTATTTTGTGATGTTATAATCACATGTCAGACACATTTTCTACTACCGACTTGAATTTCTTGTAACGATTCAATCCTGCTTGTTTTAATATTGGTGTTGTACTCAGTGCTTTTTTTGAATACCATAATATTTTGTTGTTCTTCTTACCTGTAAAACGTTCTTAATTTCGTTGTATTATATATTTTCTTTATTAAATTTGTCTAGAAATCTTCAAAACTTTCTGTATCAAGAAGTAGTTTAAATAAACTACACTAATTGTTTAATATACATACGTACCTACTTAGGTCCTACTCCATTAAACAATGCATTGATTTTCCTTTGATCAGTATTATTTCGTTCTGGAACAATAAGTAGAAGTTAAATGAAAGTATATATAGATAATTATTCCGATGAGGTTTTAATTTACAAATAAAGATTTTCACAATAACGTCTCATAAACCATGGAAGTTTATTTTTAGAATTTCTTTATAATAATGTAACATAACACGTATGTTATCCATTAACAAATAATATGGGTCAGTCCAATTCAAATTCCTAGTTAACCAAAGAAACATACACCAAAATTTCTTTTTCCCAAAAGCTAAAATAATTGAATAAATAATGAGGTCTAAGACATTCGCGAGTATTCATTTAAATGAAACTAATATTTTCGGATTACTAGACCTTATTTTATTATTTTTAAAACTACATACACCCGACGTTCTCATCATCGTCTGCCCTCGATCACGGTTTTTGCAAAATAACCGAAACGTTCGGAGTATAAAGTTTTAAAAATTATAAAATAACTCGTAGTAATCCGAAAATATTAGTAGTTTCATTTAAACTTAATAAATGAATAAATATAAATGATTTTTGCGAGTACTCATTTAAATGAAACTAAGCTCTTCGGACGATACAATGAAAATATTCATATGATATGCTGAAAATATGATTTTCATCTCGACAGGCCGTGATCACGACTGCTGATGTGTATTAATTTTTGCAGCTGAGCGATTGCTACTACAACAAGCTATCGAGTATCTGTAGTTGGTTGTTCAAAATTTATCTGATTTTAACAGACGTTAATTTGTTTTTTTTTTTTAATTGGGCTTTCAATTCTAAATGCTGTTAGTAATATAATGTTCTTCACATTGACAGACCAAATTTTATCATTTAACAAACATTTGCAGTGTAGTTGAGGATAGATGCTAATTCCAATCAATTTTCACTAATGAACAAATTTTT
This sequence comes from Danaus plexippus, assembly GCF_018135715.1. Classification (NCBI taxonomy): domain Eukaryota; kingdom Metazoa; phylum Arthropoda; class Insecta; order Lepidoptera; family Nymphalidae; genus Danaus; species Danaus plexippus. The sequence goes on from NC_083559.1 coordinate 14,271,065, forward strand.
GATATTTTCCTATACATTAACGGCTTTAACAAATGCTTGCGCTTTACTTATTCGCCATAAAGCCTTAAAGTATTTACAGTCATTGTTTTTGCTATTGGAATATGGCGTAACAACTGAGTAAATTGTTGGGTCAATTAAATAGCCGCCGTATTCTCTTTTGTTACTATCCCTTTTCTATATGTCTATCACCTTTTCTTTCATTTTGCTTCTTTGTCATATTTGGCGTAGGATTGCATAATGTAGAAGACTTGAGGTAAAATACTAGTTAAGACTTAAAAAAAGTGTATTAGGTACGTAGGCGTATATCGACATAGGTATCTGTTTATACAGATTTTCCTAAATTTGAAATGGCAAAGTGAAATGCTAGCCGGTTCTATTTCATAAGTTGGGTATATGGGGAACTGTAGAAAATATCGCTGTAGGCACGATCACAACCGGAGTAAAACAGAAAAGACAGCTCAGACTTTATGAGAATCTTCATGCCTATTGTTTGTTGGCTGGATAAGGTGAAGACGAAAGGACGATGAACTTCCAACGTGAGCGAGAGAGAAACATACTTAGAGAACATATGACATTGTAGTCTCACAATTGTGCCATACAGTCATTAGATATAAAGGTCGCTCCCTAACGTTCTTTTAACCTTATTTTGTTACGCTTTGTGAATCACGTATAATAAAATAAAATTTTTAGTAACGTATTATATTTTCCTTCGTCAGGTGATATAAACTAAATTGTACTTTACTTTAGACTTATTGATTTTTATTTATATATTGACAAGGGTATTTTTAATTGATCGAATTATAATAATTATAATCCTAAGTCGGTACTTGTCTATGACCATACATATAATGATATGTAGCCCACCAAAAAAAAAAAAGATTGTACAAAACCATTGCACTATCAATATTGACTAGGATTCTTGGATGTTCTGAAATAAAATATTTGTTATTCAAGTAGGGAGGCGAAAACTGTTTAGCATTTGTCGATACTAAGTACGAAACAAAACGAGGCAACGTATATGCGATTAACGTAAGCCATCAAGGTCTTTCTATGAAGCTTTTTATGACACATACTTTGCAAGAAAACATCTTTTGATAGTTTGCAAAACTTCAACATATCAACGTAATTTTTTTGTGGAAAGATCTTTATTTTTAATATAAAAAAAACCTTTTTTATTTATCTTTCATCATTTAAGTGGTATCTACTGAGCCGTCACGTTTATTAAATATGTTTAGAGTTGCTTTGCAATTTGTTATTACTTTATTGAATGTAAATAGTATCTTTAAACTGACGTCTTCATTGTTGGTCTTTTAAGATATTTAGATAGCATGATGACATGTACTTACCGATAAATTGATTTCGTATTTTAAAAACATTTACGTTTTCATATAGATTTCTGTAGCAACGATAACCGATTTTTTTTTATTAATGTACGTCGAACATTTCCTTCAAAAAAATGCCGTTATCGTTTTTTTTTAAATAAACATTTCATATGAGTAGTTACCAAAGCATGTTCCGATAAATAAACTCACATACAAAAAACGTCTAAAAGTACTTTATCAGTTTCCTTCTAATTAAATTACTTAGATAACTGGATTGAAGAGTAATATTATTTTAAACTACGTATCGTTTTTAAAAATATATCATGAATTTGTTGTATGTATTATTTGCATCGGATTACATAATATAAAAATAAACTGAAAAATATCCAGCCACATATTAAATTTGATACAGATTGAGATAATTTTGTTTTTCAACTTCAATAGGTACCTGAAGCTATCAAGTGATAATGGGTCACTCTTAAATGGTTCAATTGTAAATTATCAAAATATTGAAATTTCATTATACTATTAATTTATCTAACATCGTAAGTTAAAAATAAATGAGCCGCTTTAAATAAAATGAAATTATGCTATCGTAATTGTCGTTCAGCAATCTAGGAATTTTGTATCTTGCAGCAGCAAGAAGTGATTACTAAACCACAAAGTTAAAATACTAATCAATTTGTTATAAGTGAGTCGAAATTTCATTGATTTAAAATAAGTCGACATATATTAGTACGGAACCATAGGATTTTATTCCTAATTGAAACGCGGATGTGTTATTATTGTACTTACATAATATAAGAACGGACGTAATAAATTTATATTTCATTATTAGGTATGTCACTCCAAGGTTTAGTCGTGTGCGCATGCGCGCTATTTGTTTTGGGAAGATGTCAAGAATCTCGTATTGTTAACATCCATCAAGGACCCGTGAGAGGATATAAGTCTCAGGATGGAAACTATTTCGGCTTTTTTGGCATACCCTTTGCCACCGCACCTAAAGGTGTCCATAGGTTTAAGGTGGGTTTTTAAATATTTTCTCTTGTTTCATTAATTTTCAATTCACGTTCATGCAAGTGAAATATTTAATATACATAAGTGTGATTTATAAATATAAATAAATTGGGTTATAACTAAATAGTTAGATATTTACATATAAGTTAGCGAGGACAAAATAATTTTATTTGAAATGTGCTCTAACAAAAGTCTTAGATTTCATAATGAGTGATAACTTCAAAGTTTTTTTCACCTTTATCTTTTATAAAATTCTTTATAGGAAAATTTCAATGACACATTTAATTTTTTTTTTCATAAAAACAGGCACCACTTCCACCACCTACATGGGATGAGCCGCTCGAAGCAGTTAATTTAAACATAGCTTGCCCACAGAATGACAGAGATGGTCAAAACCAAATCAGAAAACAGGAGGAATGTTTGATAGCAAATATATACGTACCTGAAACAGATGTACCGAATCTGCCAGTTTACGTGTACTTTTATGGTGGAGGTTTTCAATATGGGTATGGCGAATTAAAAACACCAGTGAATTTAATGAAGTCCAGGGAAATTATATTTGTAACGTTCAACTATCGACTTGGAGCTCTAGGAATGCTTTGCCTTGGAACCGAGGATGTACCTGGTAACGCTGGATTAAAAGATCAAGTAGCTTTACTTCGATGGGTGCAAAAGAATATCGCAGCATTTGGAGGCAATCCACGCGATGTAACCATCGGAGGTTGCAGTGCTGGTGGGGTATCAGTCGATATTTTATCAATTTCTAAAATAACTAAGGGATTATTTAACAAAGTGATAACACAAAGCGGTCCCAATACCGCTTCATTCAGTGTGCAAGTAGACCCTATAAGTAATGCTAAAATGATCGCTAGGGAATTAAATTTTGAAAACGTAGATGACCTAGAAGCTTTGGAACATTTTTATAAAACAACACCCTTGTCAGTTTTATCGTCTATTAATGTCATGAATAGAACTGATTCGTCTGTTATTTTTGCTCCGTGCGTTGAGCGGGATGTTGGACAGGAAATGGTGCTTCATGATTATCCAGTTAAAATATTAGAAAAGGGTGATTTTGTTAAGTTACCAATGTTATATGGTAGCAGCAATATGGAAGGTATTTACCGATTACGATATTTCGATCAATGGAAGGATTTAATGAATCAGAACTTCTCACAATTTCTGCCTGATAATTTATTTTTTGAGAATGAAAGAGATAAAGAGAAGGTTATTCGAAAAGTAAAACACTTTTATTTTGGAAATGATCCAGTGTCAGAAAGCAATATAATGGGATATGTCACATATTTTTCCGATGTAATGTTTTTGCATGCTACCACCTGGACAGCGAGACTGCAACATGAAGCGGGAAATAAAGAGGTTTATTTGTACGAATATTCATTTGTAGATAAAGACGAAGATTATATTCCTTACACAAAAATACGTGGTGCTACTCATTGTGCTCAAAATATAGCTGTTATGGATTTAGGAGACGAAAACGATTTATCCGAAGAATATAAGCAGATGAAGTCCATACTTAGGAAAATGTGGTTGAATTTTATTAAAACCGGGTAAATAATAATAATAATATTATTATTATATCTGAGGCCCACTAGCTAATTCTAATCATTATTTCTTATTTGCAGGAAACCGGTACCGGAGAATTCTTCTTATCCACAATGGCCGCCTGTCAGTTCAGGAGCATCTCCATACATGTCACTCAATACTACACCTAGGCTAATAAACAAAGATCTATTAAAAGATCGTTTTAAGCTGTGGGATGACATTTATAAAAAACACTTCAGACATCCAATTCCGCCCACGCTATAGGTTTTATTATAAAACATTATTATTATATGTTTATTTTGTTATTTTTTTTATTTCGAAAATTATGTTCTTATTACCTTCAGCGATAAATTGGAATGTGGTAACCAACTTGTTTATCAATCAATAAATCGTTATTAAGAAAACTGGTTTCGCTCTTAAATTCTAAGTAAAGTGCTAATATATAAAATAATTAACGTTTATTAATGACACCATGCTCAGTCACTTATGTGTCCAGTTTGTAAATAGAAAATTTTAAGTGGTGCACTGTATTGAATAGAAGTTGGAAGTCATGTATTTAGCGTCACATATTCGATTATAATACCAATTGCTCTTTTTACGGAGGCCTCTTATTATGGGGTTTCGGGATTAAGAAAAGCACGACATTTTAATTTATAGGAGGATACCTCGTACCTGGTTAAATACACTCACCAAATATGAGCTTCACATACGTGGCCGTCCAGGATAGAAGATCAGATTAGTAAAAAATATGGTTCATCAGAAATTCCCGAGCAGGTCACGGTAAAGGTGTATATACCACTAATCTGGCAATTTAAGAGTTTAAGAGAGTAGGACAATTTAAGAGAGGAAGCCTACCAGGTTGTAAAAAAACGTCTTTTTAACATTCTCGTGGCCTTATTTTATTTTTATGTAAATAATATAGAGATAATGAATAACATATAACCTGACATTTTCCACGAGCCGAAGTAACAAAAATTCATCGATAAATTTTAATGCGTACATCCGCGTGATGCCTACATTCTCTTTGCCGCGTTTCCATTCCTCTGTCTTTTCCTCATTCCTCATTCCTCATTCTTTATTTTTTACCTTACACTCCGGGACAGAGTATAAAGTAACATGCATCGAGTGTTTCTGGTAATACACGATAATACCATAATGCGAACGATCAGATTAATACACACACCTATTTAAAAATACGTAGGACGTCGATGCTATCAATATCTGACAAGAACGATTGTGTCCACGAGACAGTTATTTTTTTACATTTTTGAAAATCCATAGCCCATCCTTCCCACATGAAATGATATACATCATATAACATCTTCTTTTTATTATCTAAGCTTTGCAACCCAATAGGTCCCTTTACTAGTCGAGTAATCCTCATTTATCACCCTTGCCTCCGCTACTATGTGGAGTGACTTTTTAAATACTCATCTAGGACTATGATGAATTTTTAAAGCCTGAAGTGAGTTTTTTTTATATGTTCTTATACTCTAAACTTACCAATCTATGAATGATACGCCATTTAAATTTACATTTAAATCAGAATTATTAAATAAAAATAATATTTCAGATCAAAGCCGTAGTTCTCTAAATTAGCGAATTAACATAACTAATTTAATAAATTGAACGGTATAAAACTAAATAGCACTTTTTCATCGCAACTTTTCCATTTATATCAACTGTGTTATTTTTATAGCTGATATTCAGTTGTATGAGGCTAAATATCTAAACGCATGTCTCTATTTAAGCTCCGGATATAGAGAAGAATACTACACAATTATTATTGTCAGTCTATTCATTAAGATCTTCATGACTTCGACGCAACACGTTGAGTATTTTATGCGAGTCGTAATTTTTTTATGTTAAACATAAAATTAAATCGGATTATTTATTTACTATTAGGTCTCGTTATACAATATAATTATATTATCTGAAGATCGTTCGTACCCATCAAGCGTCCCCATTAACCCAATTAGAAGCCTCGTGAATCACGTGTGATAAAATTTAATTTTCAGGAACAAATGTACCCTAATTGGCTTACTTCATCTGTTGTTTTAGACTATATGAAGCTTAGATTCATTTACAAGCCACGCTGAGGCTTTAATTAGACAAATGCTTGAGTCTAGGGTCATTGACCTCTACAATAACACGTTTTATTTTATTAATGTCACTATTAAGTTTGCTTTTAATTTATATTTCGTTATACGGAATGTTTGGTGAACTTTCATATTACCTGTTAAAAATATTGTCTTACATAAAAATGCTCCACTTGATAACTTACTTTCGATTTTTATATTTAATTCTAAATACACTCACACGTGTCTACGCGTTTAATAAAATAGATGAACATTATTGACATATTTGATATTAAACGAGAGCAAACTAATTACTGAAATTGCAACACGAGTTGAGGTAAATTATAAAATGTTTTTAATACATACCAGTGATATATATAACAGCTGGAAACTAATAATAATTACAGGGTACTACGATGGCTATCATTTTAAATAATTTCTGTCAGAAGAGTCACTAAATTTTAAGGCTTAATTAGACTATTAAATTTTATTACGCAGCGTATATATCTTAAAGTTCTAGTATTAACTTTTGTATTTGTCTGTCCGTCAGTTTATCAGAATCATTTCGCAGTTTTATTATAAAATGAATACAGTACAAAATATTTAAATATTGTTTTTTTCTTCAAAATGATTTATATGTTGGTAAAATAATATTTGGAAAAAGACTACAAAGTAGTACAAGTGAATTCAAAGTCAATGCTTTTATTTAAGCGGTTTAAAATAACTTTATGGGAAGCTTTGGAAAAAATTCTTCAACTAAAATTGGGGGCCGTCAAGGAAACGAAACTCGCTATCCTGAACCGAAAGTAACGTTTAATTTAATGCTATGACACTAAACTCCTCACGTAATAAACTTTAATGTAATTTGAACTTAATAAGAACTCCTTTTCTCGCCACGTTTAAAATATGGAAAATTTTAAATAAATCAAAAATGTTTCTGAAATATAATATTCTATAAAAAAATTAATTACAGCAGGAGAGCAATAAATAATTTGAGAAAGGCGTTTATTTATTATTTATATTTTAAAACCGCAATCAAAATTCTGGGAATGTGTTACTTAATCTCATTGTTAATTTAAAAAGGTTGTAATATTACTATTATGGACGTCATTGTTACATATATCAGATTTAATATAAATTCGTTGTTTTTAAAGAGAGAGAGAGAGAGACGCCAGCCTCTGACGTCACTAATGTCACTTTTTTCAGTACGTTATTTAACGAAAAGGAAACTTTATAATGATGCTAAAAAATCAATTAATGTTAATTTTTAGGAATTGTCCCCTGATAATTTTTTGTATGGAAAAGTTTTGACGATGATGAAATAAAATTTAAAATAAAACATTTTTGCAACAAAACAACATATTTAAAAATTTTCAGTATCTTCTATATAAAATAACATCGCATTACGTATATATGACATTTGGATATTATACAGCAAGAAATGTAAAACCACCTTTACTGTGTGGTGATAAAGAATACTATCGTTTAAATATTCATTGTTAGATAGAACTCACGATCGTATTCCTTTTAAGAGAGTACGTGGCATCACTTACTGAGCTCGTGATGATATCAGGGAACGGAAATATTACCAAAGGCTTTAAGCTGATAGTGTGAGAGAAAGACGATGAACTCATTTGAATGCCATAAACGTAATGTGTATTTATTTGTATTCATTCGGATACGAAAAAAATTATAATATTATATTTGCTTCCTTAACGTTGATTAAGAAATTAATTTGATATTAATATGTAAATTTGTGTGAAAAAATTTAAACATCAGTAGACCTTAAACTGTAGGAAATTTATTCTATGTACCTAGTTATATTATAATATTTATATTTAAAAAATTATATTTTTCATATTAAGACTCCTTTCTTTTACGTTGTTATAGAAAATATTTTAGTTAATAAGAAACGATTGATTAAGACAAGCATCGACATTAATAAATATAAAATTTATTAAGAAATCTAAGATAACTTTAAACGTATCGTTTATATAATTCATACTTCATATAGCATACTATGAATAAGTTTAAAGCTAAAACATTTAGAATATTAAATAAGATAACCGCATGTTACAAAACTTAAATTAAGCAATCAAAAGAAGCGATCTATTCGGAAACTGTGTTAACCAACCATTGGTTTGGGGATTCGATTAGCCTGGGATTACGTATTTAGGACAGCAGCTCAACTTCGCTATTGGGAAATCAACTGCCAATTTTATTGTACGCTGACACAGAAAATGACACTACGTTATAAAGATAATATTTCGCTGAATTACAATCACGTTATTACGTTTGGTACGATTTAAATTTATTGTATAGATAATTTAATTATGATTCTCATACTGTTTTTACTACTCCCACTAAAACCTACAGCCAATACATATATAATATATACAACTAGTTAAAACTATACAGAGTTTTCTTTTATATTGTTATAACAAAATAAATCATCTTCATGCGAGCATGACGCAAAGCATTTTACTGAACAAAATTAATATGGCCATCAAACTTAAATGATATCCAATAATTTATGAAATTTTCTCTTTAATTATTTCAGTGTTTTATTAATTTGGTTGTAAAAGTGTAACGGATAGCTTAGTCTTTTGTAAAAATGATCAATATAAATGCGATAATGACTGCGATTCGTCCGATGAGTGAGAGAGCCGGTTGCCTATTTCCTGTTTCCACCCTTTCCTGCCATCTCCTTGTTCCCTCCCTTTCCTCCTTCCTCAACAGCCAAAGCTGGCAACGCATCCGCAACATCTATTCTGTTGCAAATATCCACGGGGGATGGTGACTACTTCCCATCAAGTAGGCCTTCTGCGCTTTACTACCTTAGAGATAAAAAAAATACTTTCATCTCGTCTGCCGGTGATCGCGGTTGCTGTAAAGGATCGGAAACTATGAGATGTTATAAAGATAGATATATATATATAAATAGAGATATTATAAAAAAACGCGTAGTATTTAAAATAAGCTTGATTTAAAAGAAAACAAGCAAAAAATCTTAGACATCCTTCCCGATCAATATCCAAGTGATGTTGTTGGGGATATCTTTAAAACATTAGAATTATCTTTGAAAAAAATTCGCATAATTAACTGTCACTGTCATAACCTAAAATAATAACAAGCTCAGACCTGGCAGGGATATATCCCAACTAAATAATGAACGTCAGTCCTTTAACAGTTGAGTCAGGTTGCTTTGTATGGGTATATTAAAATTAGTTCTCAGTCAAAAAATAAATATTTAAGTACCACTCATATCACCACTTACACATTTGACTCTTTCGTGTCTCCTTTATCGAAGTTACTTAAAATAAACAACAAAGCATACTAAAATTTTAAACACACATTTTACGTTGTATGATAATGAATATAACCAAAAAGGTTCCGTATATGGATACTTGGAATGCTAGTGGCATTCTACCTGCGACCATCTTATAAATAATAAGCCTTTACAGGGGACGAACACGTGAATGGAAAGAAAATGAGTGGGAAAAGGACTCTAGTTGAAAAAAACGTTTTATATTCATGTACCACGGAATATTTTACTAAGCAGTTGTTTCTATCAAACGAAGTGTAGGAATTTATTTCGCAATGTTATATTTGTTGACGAGAAATGTTTTTAAAATCTCTGAAAATTATAGAAATGTTTCTTGTAAAACGTAGTCACGCTATATTTTGTATTGTGACAGTCATAATTTTTATTATTATTAAGTGTTTGGCTCTCCGAGATTCCCAGAGAGATATTGTTCTTACAATTTAAAATATGCTCCGCATTATTTATGCTTAAAATAAATTGTTTACTGATTTAAAAAAAAAACACTTAAACAAAATGAGATAATGCGTACTGATCAGCCTTATGGCTTACTTTTTTTCTATTAATTGGGTAACATCTTATTTTTTTATATAGTACATAATGTTAAACTGTAGCTGTCAATAAAATGAGGTTCAAAGATTTAAAGCCAAGAACCACTTTTGTGTACTTTATACCATGTCATTTCGTTAAACGGTGTGCGACTGAGGGTAACGTCCAGAAATTTAATGTAATGTTTATTTGAAAAGTGTTTTAAGGGCACAACAAACTAGATAATGTTTATTTGAATACTAAACAAAAGAGAGTAAATTATAAGGAACACCAACTAGTGATTTGAAAATAATTATTTTTGAAATTAAATATTCAATACACCTAAACTATTTTATTTAAATAAAAAATAATAGTTGTCGGCGTATGAAACATTATAATCATATTTTCTAACGAAGTATGCCATGTTTAAGATTACATTGAACGCAATTTTGCAAGAGGTCGTCAAAATGGGATGTGCTCTTTAGGCGTTAATAAAAAAGGTTTTTTGGTTAGTTATTAACAAGAGACTAACATTTTTTTTGGAGATTTCGTGTGAAATTACTGCAGACAAAATAAGATTCTCATACAAAACAATTATAACTCAATATTTAAAGTAGCATTTTTCATAACGCGTTCAACAGAATCATTTATAGTAACTGAACATTTAAATATAGAAAACGTAATCAATTATCACTACAGTAAATATTTCGAAGGGTTTGTAAACTTTACGTTTATAATAAACAATGTATATTTCGATGAAATATTAATTGGAATTTATTCGTATACTTTTATTTTAAAAAAAAAGGAGGTAAAAATCACAAGACTCGAGTTAATTTCAATAAATACCTTATCCTTTTATCTACGGGATATTCGAAGGTATAAGTAGCGATAATTTTAATTTTTCATATTAATGAATATCAATAAACATAGTTCATAACCATCATTAAATAATATAATTGACTTTTACACGTTTAATGAGACTCTATGTTACAGTTAAATGCTAATATACACTAGTTGTATTCAAACTAGTTAACTTGTCATTATCTCATAGGCCGTTATAATTTTAAATCTCAAAGTATATCATCAATTTTCCCCTTAGATCTTTTGTAATATTTTTTTTTGTAAATATTTTTACGGCTCTGGATGCGAGTCCTATTGAGCCTGACCTTTTGTAAGTCGCCATGGTATTGGCATTAAAAAAAATAATAATGACTCAGCGTTAATGATTTCTAAAATTCCGTAACCAAGCGATTGTAACTTCAATCGATATTCAGTAGTCTCCAAGAAAAGTGCATTCCAAAAAAGATTTAACGTCCTTAAATTTTTTTAAAAAGAGAATTAAATTAACTTATTATATGTATATAATAGTGTATTGAATACATGACATAATTATGCTTTTGGAGTTCATATATGTATGTATGTACATATATTGACAATTAAGTAAAATATAATGATTTTTTCTTGTCGGTGTACTTTAATTAATAAGATTAAAACTCATCAAATTTTAATATAAATATTATTATACAATTTATACATTACATGTTCTATTATAAAAGTTTAATATTAAATTATTTATAGAAACAATTTCCTATACTTCTCCTTCAACTTCTTCAGACCAAGTTGTCACTTCTGTGTTCCTTATTTCATCTACACGTTTCAGCCAAACGTATTTATATAATACAGCTGTCAAAATTCCTCCAACAAACGGCCCCACCCAATAAACCCAGTGAGCTTCCCAATTATTGTTCCAAAAGGCTGGGCCCAAAGATCTTGCTGGGTTCATGCTAGCCCCAGTTATTGGTGCTCCCGCAATTGATAAGCCCGCGATAGTGAGACCAATTTTAATTGAAGCAGATTCAAGATTTTTTTCATTTATGGGATCCCAAACAGAACATGTGATGAACAATAGTGCTGAAGCTATGAATATTTCAACGCCTAATACTTGCAAAATTGTATATCTAGAATTAGGAAGGGTTAAACATACACCAGCTGCTACGGTCTCTGATGACAGAGCAACCAACATACCGTAACCTAAAATAGCGCCGGCACATTGCGCTATAAAGTAAGCAAGAGCTAATTCTATGGACAGGTGTCCCCAAATCGCCGCTGCTATGGTTACAACAGGATTCATATGTGCTCCAGAAATGTGTCCAAATGTTTGTATGTTAAATAACACTATTATTCCGAACCCGACAGAGCCACGCATAACTACGTTAAATGGAATACCATCTAAAGGAGTACAAGCCATACAACCAATAAGCAGTAACAATAATGTTGATACCATTTCAGCGAAGATCTTTCGCCAGTGTAGTTCACACCAGGCACAAATTTTCGATTTTCTCTTGATTTTCTTCACCATGCCATTATCATTTGCTCCAACCAGATGTGTCTCGACAGCCATTGTTCATAATAAACTGGGTAGACCCAACAATTTACTTACTAACGCTTCACTCTCTGATATCGTATGTTGATAAACTTGATGAATGACTTTCTCGTGTACGTCTGATCACAAGTGCTCCCAAGTACGGTGTGACATGATATACAAATTTACCTCGTATACTCACTAGTGAAATGTTAGAGCAGGTGTTATGTGGTGAGGGACAATAAAATAAACAAGAGCAAGCAAGTAATCAAATAACTGAGCACTTTGCAATCGCAAACATATTAAATATTATAAGATAATAATCACATATTAATTATCAATTCCCTTTACGATAACTTATCAAATATAGTTCGACGAGATTGTATGGATTTATTTATTTTTGGTACATTTTTCTCTCTGGTGCCTTTTATTTTTTTAAATAATAAAAACATTTTTGTTCTATTTAAATCTTTCATCCTGATTAGTGAAGATTGATTCGGGTAAGTAATAAATGTACAATTAATTACTCTGATAAATATATTAATGTTAATAAAGGTTGCCTTTGTTTTAATTAAACCAAAAGCGCCTTGGGGGCGAATTGATGTGCTGGGTGTAATAAGATAAATTGATTACAGCAAAGATTATTTTGAGGGAAAATTTCAATATTTCAACAGTCAGAGATATTTTTTGTGTAAGAAGCCAATGAAAATAAGCCCCTATTAGCTTTATGTGTAATATCAATATCACTTCGCTTTGATAGAAATAATGAATCAATTGATTTCTCTTCTTATACATAAAAAATATGTTTTTTTTCCTGAACGTACTTTTGAGAATAACTACCGTAATAATTCAAGAACAGACAATTACTACCGCGAAGATCTTTGTCCTTCGACCGAAATAAAATGAAAACAAACGACAGGTTATGATGAGGTAAGCACTATATATATGTATACATATATATTTATATGTACGTGTATATATAAATACATTCTATATTTTTATCAAGTAATTGCTAAAAAAAAACTTTAAAAACCTTAAGGGGCTTAAAGTGCTTTTGAATCTGAAATAAATCTCATTTTAAAATCTACTTGAAATCTTGTATGGTAAATTTTCTAGGAAGCGTGATGATGATAGTACTAGTTACAATTAAAAACAAATTAAATTAAGTATCATTTTCTTTGAATTTGTCACAAACCATGGTTTGTCACATGTGACATGCTAATAATTTATCTGACAACCGCTTTAAGTACTCTTTAAAACTCATATAACGTTGTATCCTTGGTTTAGTTTTCATTAAAATTACCAACAATCAATCAAATGTGTACACATAGGTGACACTGAGAAGTGTAATTACGCTTTATACTAAATATAAATATTTAGTTTAGACAGTATGTTATTCATGATTTAGTTGTTAAATTAAATATGATTTTATTGTAATAACTGATAATTATTTTATACATATAAATTATATATACATTTTGAGTCTGAACTTTTATACAGCTTAGTGTATAATAGTTTACAGCTGTCAATACCTTACGTACGATTTCTGTAACATAAAAAAAATGCATTTATGATAGCTCTCATTCGTATATATTAATAGATGATAAGGATAAGGAATCTTTTATATTCTCTTGTATAATTTGGTTCTCTTTGGTCCGTTCAATATATATATATATATATCTACTATAGACCATATAGTGAAATTCCTTCTATATCATGTTCGAAACAATTACATACATGAATACTACGACAAAATTTATTAATAATAGTTTGTTTTCATAAATTTTTCAATACACAATAACGATAACCATAGAACGAGTGCACCGTTCAAATAATGATATCACTATTAAACAAATGTGACATATAAATGAAGCCTTTGTTTGATCAACATAAGTGAGTGTCTGAAATATGTATTGTAATAAGGGACGGGTCGCAATAAAATTAGAATACAATGAAATTTTGTAATGTTTAAAATATACACACACATATATATATATTCCTTTGTAGATTTAGTAGGTCTTTACCTACCTTATAAAATAAACATAAAAAGTGACATAATGTCTCTAAGTAGACACATTGTTGTGGACGAGAATGTGATTCGTGGCTTTTAAAATTAACGTTTGAATTTACGTACGTTTGAATTTATTTACGAACGTATCAATAGAAATTGAATAAATACATAAGTTTATTTGTTATTTTGCTTCAGTTATCGATATGTTAGTTTCAAAATGTCTGTAATTATGCTTAAAATTCTACTCGGACTGTATCATGAATCGAATATTGGACGAAACCAAAAAGATTACTACGCGTATTTTATTATTTTAAAAACAAAATCTCCCGACGCGACGTTTCGGTCACTTAGCAGCAACCGTGATCACGGGCAGACGAGATGACGACATCTAACACGCGTGGTAATCCGAAAAATATTATTTTCATTTGTATAACGACATATTCAACAATAGAGTCGTGGCTACAAGGTTAATGTGATATTTTCGTGTTATTTGATTTAACTAGACGCTAAAGTGTTGTGAATTATTTTCGAACACAGAGGCGAATATAAAAGTAATTTCATCTCTTGGGACAAAATAAAACGAGAGCAAAAATAATAAATTATTTTACCATTTTTATCTTGGTTATTAGGGCGTAATATTTTTCCTCTTACTTCCACCCCAATCCTTATAATCATTGCCACTTTATTTTTTGATGATTTGTATTTTATACCTTGTTTCATGCAAATATTTGTTTACTTTAATATTTTATTAATTATTTTTGATATTGCTTACGGATCGGAGTTTAACATTAATCTCGCTAGTTACGGAAACATTGTTAACAAAGGCTTAATGAGTGAACAACAAGACTTACTATCCGTCGAATTTGTAGATGATCAAAATATATATTATGTAGAAAGACAATTAATATTGATTTTATTTAAAAAACTGAGGTTTTAGATTATAGATAATATTTAAAATAAGGGATATTTATTTTCATTTGTCTACAGACAGTGTGATTTAAGACAAAAGTTACACTAATTATGATAGTACTTTTAATTCTAAAAGGTGTTTAAAATCACGTCTGAAAGCTTAGATTATTAAAAATGTATACAATACACGAAGGCTCAGTGGGAAAAACAACTAGAACGTGTCATTCTGAAGGTTGCTAGTTCGAATCCTGATGGAATCGATAAATTTAACATTTTATATTCATTTATTTTAATTTATTAACACCTCAATACTATTCCAGTAATAATTTAACATTCCTTCGATGTTAAAAACCTAATGACTCGATTTGAAATTATAACTAACATATAAAACCATGATGAGATCTAAGACTTTCGCGAGAATTCATTCAAATGAAACTAATATTTTCGGATAACTACGAGTATTTTATTATTTTTGAAATACTATACACTCCCGATGTATCGGTCACTTTGCGACCGTGGTCACGGGCAGACGGGACGTCTCTTAGTTATCCGAAATAGTTTCATTTGTATAAAAACATGATTTGAACAAAACTATTAAATCTTTTTTTATAATCAAAAGCTATGCCACTAACTCGACTTCACTGGCGGTCCATCGTAAATGTTTTTCAACTTTGAACACATCGATTTGACATGCCACGTAAATAAAGAAAGTTATATTGTTCCACCTACATGTGAAAGCGAAAAGGCAGTTTGTTTGTTTTGTTTGTTTCACAATCTAAACCCGGGAATGCTTACAAATAAAAATGAATAACTGCTTATGGCTTCATGCTCAATATCTTTATTGAATGGTACGAATTGTTTGTATTAAATTTTTTTTAAAATTTAACATATACATATTTAAATTTTTTTTGAAAATCATTTTTAATATTGATAAATCATTTATACGTAGATTTCAAACTTATGATTTCGCTTGTTATCAGGATGTTAAGCACAAAGCAATCTTATCTAAATAAAATATTATACTAAAATTATCTTTAGGTATAGTTTACTTTACCGGAGTAAGCATTAAAATAAGTAGAATTTCTTAAAATAAAACTTATATTTCTCGGATATACTACGCGTTTATGTTATTATTTTTAAAACTACATAATTTCGACGTTTCGGTTACTACACAGCAGCCGTGATCACGGGCAGACGAGATGTGTTAGTGTGATTTTATTAAAATATTAGATTCATATAAATTAATACTCGCGAAAATCTTAGATCCCATTAAGTAGAATTTCTATTGAATAAACATGTTGGCCGACTAGACCTTTCGACGCCGGCCGTTGGTCGTCCAAACCAATTTGTTTTCGCTACTCTTTAGAAACATGACTTTTGGGAAGATACGATAGATACAGGAAAATATAAGACTTCCAGACATATCCCAGTTTCATTCTTGGCGTGAATTTTACTACGAAGTTACAAGGAATACGTTTAAGCGACATGTGTTGACGTAGAAATAACTAATTCAATTAAATTAAACTAATATTTTTCATCTCGCATGCCCGTGATCACGGTTGCTGCAAAGTTACCGAAACGTCGAGAGAGTGTAGTTTTTAAAATAATAAAATACTCGTAGAAATCCGAAAAATATTAGATTTATTTAAATAAATACTCGCGAAATTCTTAGATCTCATTATAACTAATTTAATTTTAAGTAAATTTATTGCCTCTACAGAATAATATAACAGCGTATGTGTGCAAATTTACAGGAATAATAAATGTTTTTTTTAATTAGTAAGAAGAAGTAAAATATGCTATGTATTTGTATAATCTTAGTAAAATGTCTTGATAATGAACGGGCACAAAAAAAACTCAAGGGTAATAGACAACTAAGGAAGAGGACAGGAAGTGTGTAATTTAATGACAAGGCTCTATAAGAGTGTAGACGCCGCCTTATTTGTCGTAACAATCAACGTTTGAGTGCAAACAATTATTTACATATTAACTACGTGTAGAGTATTCTTATTATAAATAGATTTTTTCAAAACAAATTTTCTTTTTATAATTTATTATCACTCACATAAAAATAAAATTATTAAATCGGAGATTATTATATGCACATATAATGTTTCCATTAAATAGCAGAATTATACATGAACTAGTGAAAAAAATATTTTAATATCTAAGAATACTTTTACTATGATAATATTTGAAAGAAATACTGAAGAAGAAATACTTATTTCAGTTGGACTAATACCATGAAATATGTAACCACTGCTCCGAGCACCTGAAAAGAATAAAGTATCGAATGTACTAATGATAAAATTATATATATATCTTTTACTATCCATTACATAAAAATATTTTTTTAAGGATACAAAATTAATTCTATATAATATATAAATAGTGAGAATCATTAGATCTCTTTAAATTGCTTTAACTGAGTTTTTTAATCAAATCAAAGTGTAAAGCGAAGGTTCTTTATAATTTGTTGAAAGTAATGAATTGTTTCAGTGCCATAAAACAATCTTGCTGTATTTTTTAGTACGACGAGGGAAATCAAATGGGTTCGGTCTGTGCTCGGAACAATTAATACTGGTCACGGCGCAAAGTTGGTTATGCTTTTGAACAAAAACAAATAAAACGCTTTTCATTATAATTAACTTATTTTCTACTGTTGCGTTTTTCTTGCGACGATAATTTGAAATTGACGTGTGACGTAATAAAATAATTTATATTCAAACATTAATTTGAAATGTATGTATATTCAAAGGGTTTTCAAACTAACTTCGAAACTCAGTATGAATATATTATATATGACAACGAATTTAAATTTACCTACAATTAATTTCTAGTAACGGTTGTGGTTAAAATAATAAATACTCTAACTCTCTCTCTCTCTCTCTCTCTCTCTCGCTCGCTGTCTCCCTACTAACAGAGATATAAAACTTTTTAGGGCAACAAAAATGTTTACATAATAAAAATTCTTACAGAAGCAAACAAATCCAGAGAGACGGTAAAGAATTTTGCTCCCGAAATGCTCATAGCTTTCTGGCATTGTTGGCAAACTATCTGTACGAAAGTTTTAGCTTCTTCAGAGCCATCGTACCATTGACAGGAGTAAGCAGCTTCCATTACAGATGAACTCTGTAAGTTATAAAGTTTGAATTTCATGTTTTTTCAAGGGAAACTTGATAAATAGCAGCAAGAGACTAAAAGAAAATTGAAGTCACCTCCTCAATGAGACGATTACCGAAGATGCAGAAATGAAATACCTGACCAAGGGTGTAACTCAGGTAGCCCACTGTGCTGAACGCGTACACGTTTAAACCATTGATCTAAACAGAAGAGCATGCGCTTAAAACATTTTTTGGGAGTTCTTGGTCACGTAAACTATGAAATAAATTTAACTTTAACATTGTTTGTGATATTAAAAAATTGCGAGATAAATATAAACCTTTGTAGCCTGGTAAGCCAATAACGTCAAAGTGATAGTGGAAACCAACATGTGAAATAGGAGAGCTGTTCCGTAAGTATCTCCGATAGACGACACCAGCCTTAAATTGAAAAAAAAATTAAGTTTAAAAAAAACTCTAAGCTATTTTTTTATGGTGTATGTTTAAACAGTTGGTGACATAACTTTCAAACATGAAGTTACAATGTCCTTGTCATATTTACTTTCAACTGTACTTAAATTGTATATATGTATATATATACCTGACAATATGCTTGTGACGTTCAACCCAATACTTGATTGCCGATCTTGCCAGCATCTCCTGTTTTTGAGTCAACCCGTTCGGATTATTATTGTTCTGGCCAAAATTCTGTAGTCTTCCACCAGCCCCGCGTAAAGTCATACCGAAATCTTGTTGAGTTGAGTAAATACCTCTGATGTCCATGTCAATAGGGTCGGGAGTTTTGTCTGATTTCTCTGCAATTTAATTTAAAATTTTGTTAAATGTGTAATCATCGTATTAATAATCATGGATTATATTTCTTCTGTTGTTAGAATTTCAAATCGTGGTCACACTATATATATAGAAATAAATTTGCTATTGGATATTAAAATAGCCACTTTTTACTAAAAGAACATAGATGTACTAATATGTATATACACCATATTATATTTTTTTACAATTTTTTGTTTGTCTGTCTGTCTTGTTGTTGTCTCGACTAATCTTTGAAACGCAAGATCATTTTTCACGTTACCTTCACTGGCAGCTGGCTGATGTAATAAAGCGTAAATGAGGCTTGTTTTTCATTGAAATTTTATATATACATATATATATTTTATGAATAGTAAAAAAATTTTTTTTCCGTGCTAAAAAAGACATGTAAACTAGTATTGTATATAAAAAAAAATAACCTGGAGAAACTTTAAACAGTTCAGCTGTGTTAGGTCTGTATGTGTCCAATGAGGCACTGAGCTCCATCAATGGTTTCATTATAGCTTTAAGATGCTGTAGCTGCTCACAAGCAAATATCAACCACGAGCAGAACATAACGTCCATTAGATTAGCAATAAATATAGTAAACAAGAGCCAATACACCTATAACATATAAAAAGTGATAAATATATAAAGGCTTATGTTATTTAATCTTCATAGAGAGGACTTAAAGTGATAGAATATTACACTTATGATACAACTTGCCTGAAATGCAAAAGCTGCGATGTACATGGTACCGCTCATGGCATCGAATGGATACCAGGCCTTCAGAGGCAGTCGGGGTGCAGGTTCGGTAATAGTTTCATTGGTCTCCTTGTCCACTAACATGACAACCGATTCCCCGAAGAAGGTGATTGTTACCCAGCCTTTAGTAAATTTATTTTTATATTTAACTAATGTTGTTTGTCTTTTCTTTTTAAAAATAAAAACAAGGATAGAAAGCACACGAAGTATTGTAAAGTTTTCAGACTTAGTTATCACAGCGTCTAAGAACTTGTATTGTGGAAGCGTATTATATGAGACAAGAAATATACATCATTATCTCGTCTTTGCTACACAAAAAAACTGCTTCTTAGTGAGTTACAAAGAACAACTTATAATGATTGTAGTTTCTTCTTACTTGCCGCAAACCGGCGAAGTTTTGCATTAAATGAAACATGAAACTGTACGACCCTAAGACGTCTCTGAATTACGTACGTTTTTTTATAAAGATTAAAAACATAAGTCGCTGTTTAAATAAAAATATTCACTTCTTAAATTTTGTTTTCCATTCAAGTTATACATATTTATAAACGGAAAATATCCGATTTTTACAATTGATTCTCTGACAGATATATCTCAAAATCAGAACTGATGATAGCGTTTAACGTAATTATTAATAAACATTGTAATAATATGAATCGTTCATTAAAACAATTTTTGATCCTTAAAAACTTACATATCACAGAGAAAAATGACATTCCGCAAATAAAATAGAGAAGACGTCTCATCTTGGTGAGGGCGAGCTGATGGTATCTAGCATCGGATTCCGTGAACAAGGGATGGCTGTTCGATTGATTCCATACCGCCAGGGTCCTAAAGATGTCTCAAAATATAAAATGTTACAACTTGTCCCCAGCTACTATCGCGTGTTGAAGTTTTCTATTAAGGTTATCAGGTTTGGAAAATGACAAAAAAAAAAATATATACCATAATAGATATTAGATTTAATTACAGATATAAAATCCCTCTTTATAACTTTTTATGTTACCCTTATCAAGGCAGGAGTAAGTGAGGAATCGTCAGAAGAGCTTATCTCGTGGGCGTTGAATGAGTCTGTTCTGTTTTATATAACCTTTTGTTTACCCAATATTATATAATGTGAATTTACAATCTTCGTTCCAAATTCAAATGAAAATTTGGCAAACTTATGTTGGTACCGAAGATAGTATAATATTATGTTTCGCGAGTTTTATTCATTTAAATGAAACCAACATTTTTTGGTTGCTGAAAAGTAACCGAAACGTCGGAAGTATTTAGTTTTTTTACAAAAATAAAGCATGAATAGAATATCCGAAAAATATTAGTTTCATTTATGTTGGTAGTATTGCAGAAATGCAATATAGATGGATTATGTCAGTTTTAAAATTTCAGTTACAATAAAAAGTTGTATCAGTTTATTTATATTTTTAGTCATGATTATTTTATTTCATCAGATGGTTTAAACAATTTCAATGGGCTCAATATAACAATATATCGGATGAAAAAAAAATCTTAAAAACAATTTAATTGTAAACAAAATGAATACAACAACAGAAACTAATCGGAATCTTCTAATTAAAAATCGCTTCAAGATCTATATCACTATCAGCGTATTTGTTTATTTGCTTGTCAAGAGTTAATTAATTCTTGAATCGTAATTAAGCAGAAATCAGTATCCCAGACCTGTGCTTTAGTATAGAGATAAAAGAAAATTAAGGGGACTCGGAGAAAATAATTCTCTATGTATACCGCTTTTATGTTCGCTGAGTAAACGAAAATTGGATGGAAATGAATTCTCCTTGACAACACTGTTGCTCGGCTGCTATTGTTTTACTTTGTTCTTATTTCCATATTGTTACCAATTTGGCATCTTGAATGTCGTTTTTAATGATTTCTCAAGATTTAGTTACTATTAAAATTTATCCCCGTATTGTATATAATCCCCTTATCGCGTGCGCTTTTGGATCATTTATATTGGAGAATCGTGACAAAAGTAATATTAAGATATCACGTTAGAGAGTTACATATCAGATTAAAGGTGATATGGTTGCCGATATAGAAAAATCAGCGGAACGTTTGAACCATACAACCCCAATCGACAAAATGCGCGAGATCTGTGATTACTAACAAATATAGTATCAGAATAGTATTATTTTTATCAATTGTCGCTGAGAGATGCTTTGTAATAAATTTAATGCGTTATATAAAATTAAAATGGAATACCTGTAAAAGTTTTTAGACGTTATCGCAAAGAATGTCAACTTAATAATTGAATGTGAAAAGAAGAGAACGGTTATAGTATTCGCCGTGAGTTCGTTCACTTCTTCAGAATACTTCGCCATATTAGCTGCCATGCATAAGTAGTGCATCACAATCAAAAAGGCGTGAACACTAGAATAACATTTGCGAAGGAGAGAGGACATGCCAGAGTTATCTAGAAAAGAATCATTGGTTAGGATCGCTTAAATTGTACTTCATTGAATGAGATTATAACAATAAAAGTGCAACCAAAAAAGTAGTCTATTGATTGTGTATACATTTTTGTCATATGGGAGTTTTGGCTGGCAACTATTTTGTGCTCTATTACGTTTCTAATCTCACCTGAGTGATAATTAAACAAAAAATGTCCGGCCATCTGCATCAACTTGATATTTGGCATCAAGTCGGACACGAGGCCACGGTTTTCCGATTTTGTTATCATCTAGAACAACAATACCATCAATACTATCTCAACAAAATGTGTGATATAAAATTATTTAGCTATGGTACCTTGATAGATTGTTTTTTAATTCCTCAAAATAATTTAATCGATACACATTACTTATAAATCAATTCTAAAAATTGTTCTACACTTTCTGAAAATATTTTATTTATTAAGTATACGTGTAGTAAGGCGAGAAGCATTAGGTGAAATGTTCGATTTTTATATTCTGCTTTCAGTTGAATTTTTCGCTGACGTGGATCAATTTCAAATTCAAGTTGGCCAATGAGGGAAATGTCTGTGGGATCTACCATGTGTGTAGTGGTGGGAACAACCGGTGATATCTTAGACTGAATTATAAATGATTGCTCGCCCGAAGCAGGGACTATATTTATGGGTAATTAGAGTATTCCGTATAAATTCATTAGTCAATCGATTTTGTTTGTAGAATGAGTCAATATCAGTCCATTTTGTTTGTTATAGCCAACGTTTATTTGATTGTTTTCATATTTTATTAGCGGTTTTTCAATTTTGTTGTGATAAATGTTTTGTAATCAATCTTTGCTATACAAAATAAAATATTATAATTTCATTATTTTTCTATTTGTTCAGTCACATTCTGTACAAGTAAACGTCAATAAATATTACAGACACATCACTATTCGTTGGCTGTTGAAAATAACGGTCGTTTTCTTTAAAAATATATGATTAACAATATTTACTGTCATAGACACAGCTCGAAATCTTATTTGCTTTTTGATTTATTACATATTTTATGAAATGTGTGTTCGCAAAATTATCGCTATTTTCGATCACAATGCTTTATTTGGTTACTGTCTAGTGATTGCCGCATGCAATGTTTGGTTGTTTTATAATTTAATAACAAAAACGAAGTTTACCCAACCACCGAGTTTCGTTTAACTGACAGCTAATTATTAATTCGTTATTTAAAAATATACAATCATATGAATAAATAGGTTGTGTATGTTTATTAATTTCATTTACATTACAACTCTTTCGTCTCGTTATTTCTATACGTACTCCTTAAAGTCAAGAATCTGTTGGAAATATTTTTTTTTTAAATTCATGTTTGTTTAACAGCAGTAAAGAAACATATATCCGGTATACAAAAACTATCCAAGCCAAAATTATATGATTTGCTTAAAAAACATATGTATGTGTGAATGTTAATTTTTTCAACTAGATTTTTATGAAAATTATAGGTATAAGATTTTTTAGAAACTACTATCCCTTGTAATGCATGAAAAAAGTTGATATTTAAAGAAGATAGCTCGTTTATATACATCGGTTCACTTAACATTCATTGCATCTTATTTCACGTGTCTTAATTATAGCGATCTTACCTTCTTACTTTGAATATTTAAAAAAAAAATCATAATTTTGAAATAAATTAAATATGTTGTAAGAAAAATTATTGATATTGTAACAATAAATGCAGAGTTATCATGGAGACTAGGAAATGACTTCATTTGATATTAGCTGTTTTTTATATTTCCACGTACCTACATGAAATGGTTATTTGATAAAGATTGCCATTTTCGATTATAATTTTAGTATTATTCTGCACTTTATTCTAATATTGTCTACTCTCGACATTCGAAGCATGTAAGCCTTTATGACCCTTCATGATATTTGAAGGGTCTGTGCTCGCGATTGCCGAGTTGATAAGTGCTTATTAGATACATATAACCACTTACAGTGAGATGGATGAATATGTGTGTGTGCGTGTTTTTACGCGTAAGTGCCTGTATGTCTGTGTTTTAGCTGTGTTTTGTGTGTGTGTGCGTGTTTTTACGCGTAAGTGCTTGTATGTCTGTGTTTTAGCACCATAACATCAATTATTTAAAAACAAAACAATTCGTTTTTAATAAACGTAATTACATGCACTGAATTCTTTAAGAGTGAGCGGTTATGGAGAACCTCTGTGGTTTTGAAAATTTTTAAGGGTATGAAATTGAAAAATAGAAAAAACGTGCTTCCGCCTGTATTATAGGCACTATACGTTTTTTTTCTTAAAATATACACATTGACATTACTTGAAGTCTTTACCGCCTACTTAGACCCGTTGAGAAAATATTTTTATTTACAGTAACTCTTGGTAATTTGATGCTATTTACAATTGAATTACAAATATTCATACATGAATGTACGAACGTGCATTTTATACGTGTTAAGAGCTTAAAAACCTTTCAAATCCAGATACTTCCACTTAGGTGCAATTATTTTGACCTCGAAAATTCTTCAATGGTTGGGCTGGTATGGAAAGTTCTAGAAAGTTCTAGAAACTGGCCAGTAAAATGTTGAGTGGACAATCGATTCTTTGTTTTTAATATAAAATAAAAAGTAAAGTGTCGGTAATAGTTGGGATACGCAGATTCGTAAGAAATTATATAGAATTCTTTGGAAGACTTTTCTCATTTATATATTATTAGATATTATTCAGTATATTTAAAATATAATGATTCTATAAAACTATTCTAAACCCGATTGTCATGTCGCCACTCTACATCACGATACTTATCTGAGCTTTTTATTACCGAATATTTAGTAGAATCTTTTAATTTAAAGAAAAAATATATACATACTATACCACATTTTGTTTTGTTTCGTTCTGTTTTGCTTTGTTAAAAGGAATGGATTTAGTTAAGTAGGAAGTGATTAAAAATTCAAGTAAAGATTGAGATCAAACTCGCAGTGATAAAGATAATTTAGTCACATCTTAATGTAAATTTTTGTTAACGTGATAAAAACGTTACGTAAAATAAACTTTTGGTTTAATTTATAAAGTAAATCATAATTATAATACTATTTAAACATTACTTAAATAATTAATTTGAAAAAAGTAATGATAGAGATTTAAATCAACTACATATTACTATTCATTGAAAGTATTCTTAAATATAATTTGTTTAAAATGCTTCTGAAAGTTTTATATAAGATAAATTTAAGGTTTGCTAAATAAATTATAGGAAATCACAATGACCATTAATATCTGACTATCTCAGCTCGACCTGTAAAAGACGATATTGCTCGTGATTAATATTGAGGCTTTCAATTAAATGACGTGCCTTCTATGGGAACGACCGTATGTCTGAGTACCGATGAATTAAATATTTATAACTGTCAATTGGTTCCCGTCTTTATAGTTCAAGTTTATTATATATTTAAAATCTAATATTCCTAATATCCACGGAAATCCTATTGAACCGACGGAGTTACTGTCATAGTTTCTTAATACACGAATGATTTAGGTAATTTAATTAAGGTCATAAAAAAATATTCTTTTACTAGATTTTAAAGAGTGATTCTAATTTATATGGTTAAAACTTACGCTAATCTTTGAAAATATACTTCTTGTGTCAAAGTTTTAAGCTACAAAACTGAATCAAAATATTACTTTCCCAAGCATCTTTTGAGAACTCTTCTTTATAACTACATTAGTTTGCTATAATTATACTCACAGTTACTTCTACGCTGATTGTTCTGATTGATATTAAATAAGTAAAATATAGATGCCTAATAGATAATACAGCTACGGACGAAAGTAGGATTACAAATATTTTTAATCATACAACAAGAACAAAATGCTCTTGAAAACTAACTTTTAAAAAATCTTATATAAATTCTATCTGCGTATATAATCTTAAATAATGAGCCGTGAGTACTGAAAGAAGAAAAAGTGGAAAATATTCTCAAATAAAATGTTTGTAGTCCTCTTTTCGTCATATTACGGAAAATCAGATTTTAGCACCTTTTAAAATAATATTTGCCAATACTAAATATATCATCCAAATGAGTCGGTAACCAATCGACCTTTGTTTGTTCCCGTTGACAGCACTCGCAAGGTTGTTTGCTGATACTACGAATAAAACTTGAATTTATACACTGCAAACAATTTTAATGTTTACAACCAAGCAATAGAGCATAGAATTGCTTGTGAATTTTGAATTCGTTTTTGAACAGCGCCGAAATTACAGTTACACAAAACAAGGCTTTGTTTGCTCACTCCCTCGACAACGTTAGAAACTTTGATGTTAAAATCTGAAAATTTGATTATAGTTGCTATTAATTCTGTAGTTATATGTGATTCCTATATTAACATTTACAGAAAATTTATTAAATTTGATATTCTTCTTTTATTATTTTGCAATTAATTCTATTACACTAGACTAGAATCTTTATAAAATACTTACGATTTGTTAAAAAAAAACGATGTTTTCATAATTTTCTTGTACCACATTGAATTTCTCGAAAATAATAGATATTTCATATAATTATAATATTGCTATATATCAAGCTATACTTATAAAGTATTTCTACACGTCCTAAAGGTCCTAAGAGCCACCAATCTTTAATAAGATAATAACAACGGTCAATTGATATGTATCCAGGTTCTCATTTAAACCTCTATTACAAAATAAAGAATTTGTCATGGGTCAAAATATATAATTAGTATTAGTCATTTATAATATCAAAGGTAACAAATCGTTACATCTAATCCGATCACGGTAACAGGGTAAATTTCTCCGAGCTGTAATCAGCACGCCAGAGTCACGTCTGCGTTCTTTCAAACTCGCGTAAAATCGTGCCTCGATTACCAAACTAAACATAAAAATCTGACATTGTGTGGTATAAGTGATGGGATACGAGATTACTAACCGGTTCTTAATTGAACTGAGAGTATTGGGATTAAGAATTTATTGATTTTTTTCTTTATATAAAAATATTGTTACAGAAATCGTTGTTCAAATCATTTTAGAACTGTAATGCTTTTAAAGTATTACTCAGATTAATTTAATTCTCGTGTTTTAAACCACACAACACAAGTCAAAAGGAACTCTGTCGCTAAATAAAAGCAATCACCTCAGACAATCTGCTCGGAAGGAAAATTGAATTGAAAGAAAATTATTTGTAGTGAAAGGAAATCAAAAACGAGAAAGATTTTTTCGGTACAGACATACGTTGGGAGCTACTGGAGGAAAAGAAAGTGGGAAAATTGATTATGTATATGGAAGAAGCTTCAAATAATAAAGTAACTAGAATGTACGATAAAAAATTATTTGTTAAATTTTTATATCCTTCAGGACAGGATTGAGAAAAATTCTCTAAGTACACAACAAATATTAATTAATTTCCTAGTTTACCGGTCGAAAATTTCAATAATTAATTCAGTTTTTGTAGAAAGTTCTATGCGATTAAGACTTAAATGTTAATAGAAAGTGAAAAGATTTATGCTTTCGGCCCTTGGATAAAATAAAGTTTTAACTTGCTGTCTATGTATGAAAAGTAGAATAATAATCGACAAACTCATTGCGAATTACTGTCGTCAAATAATAATATATTTCAAACCTAATTATAATGTCTGTATTGCATCTGAATATGAAATAAAAATCACAGTTTTTGCCAAAATAAAATCAATCAAACGCCAGTGCAATAAGGTAGAAATTACAAAAACATTAAAAAAACGGTAACCAAAGAAATACTAGTTTCATTGGAATCAGTGATTATTTTAAAGGCAATGAATTATAAAATCATTTTTACTGTATCGATTTTCCACTGTCGGAATCGATTTTTTAAATTGAATAGGTATGTGTGTATGCATTTATAAATCGGTTTAATTTTTTTTCCTTTGTTTTAATTTTTATGAGAACTTTGCCGAGAAATTAATCTACCTACATTTAATATCGTTACCACTGTACTGTTCTAGTGTGTACAGAAGTAATCAAAGGCCATTGTTGGATACAAGTTCGTGATTTATAACCTACCAACAGCTTTCTTTTCATCGAAACTGCAGCAGTTTTTTAAATTTCTTTGAATTCTGTTAGATAAACTTGAGAGACGATAACTTTGTTTTAGAACTTCGCTGACCCAATTTAATTGCTGAACTTAAAATCACTTTTTCTGTTTCAATGGTCATGTTGTGTTTCTCAGCTAGCGGATTTTGAAATTTCGTAACTTACGAGCGCATTCTTTTCATTTCAGTTTATATTGAAGTGATTTATTTCAGAGTTCCGTTTCTAAATACAAAGAGACTTAATATATACAGGCTTGATCTAAATCTTTTATCCCTAACGCAGCTTGAGGTGCCCCTTTAAGATTTTGTCAAATATGTCGTTGCTTCTTTCAGTCCTATAATCTATTTGTCGTTCCACTTTTCCCACATTATGTGTGATTGTTTAAATATAATGTGACAAAGACGGAATCTTGTTTTGTTGATGTTCGTGTATTAAACCTCGGGTTTCCCTTTGTATTCTCCGTTTGTTGTATCAGTCAGCTACTTTAATGTTACTGTAACTGTATTTAGCTGGCATCCCGTTTTAATCTCCGAAGAATTACCGTCAACTTTCACAAGTTCCTAATATACTGAATTGGGACACTGTTTTTTACAATATTTTTTACAATGCCACAGTATGGTGAGTCTGTGTATTGTGCTGATAACGTATTTGAATAAAGTACTCTACAAAGGGATTATATTTAAAAATTTATTTATAATTAAATTAGTTTTATACAGCAAAATAAATAACTCATTACATTCACTCATTAACATTCATCACAAAACAATTAATCTTAACCAACCAAAAGTAAAAACTTAATTACAATTTCAAAATTTGTCGTAAAAAATTAATAAACTTTACCAATTTAAGGAAAATATTAATTTTATACAAATAAATAAGTGAGGGCAGTGAATTTAAAGTTGAAACAGTTTATACCTAAAATACTTAAACATCGTAAATATAGCAGCAACCGTTTTAATTAGATCCAAAACAATTTCTGATCTAACGGAATTAAAATTAAACGCAGACTGGTCCTCTTCTTACTTGACCCAACGGGCAATTGTTGTTTGTTATTAGAATCCTATCTTCAAACTTAGGAATACTTCCAGTGGTGATCAACTTATTGAATAGATTTCGTACATTTTTTGGTTTCGGATGATCCATGTCAATTTTGATGGAAGCGACTGCCTTTCCTTCATGCTCAGGGTCCTCTTTGATGACTACTTTCAAAACCACTCCATCCGTGAGAGACAAGTCTTGCAGCTTTATCACAGAACCATTTGCGTATAGCGTCATCATGCACAACGCCAAGGAGAAATATACCACGGCAGACATCTTTATTGTCCCGGCTATACAGTTCGAAGGTTCAAGGATTAATGTGGCTAAAGCTATTATAACATGTGTTATTTATAGTAGTATTTCATAAACATTATCTGGAGAATAGTTTTCCTTAAACGTAAGTAACATTAATTTATCTTTCATGGCACATACAGTGACGCACTATGCAGCTATTGTACACATGAAACAACACATGGTTAGTGTTTATTAAAACAAGGTAAATTTTTCTTGATTAATTTCAATAGACAATACAAAAAATCGTGTTCACACGATCATCCTCTTTTCTGTTGTCCTTTTTCTTTTACGTTTAAAAGTAAAATCTTTCTCATTTTCTTCTAAGTTGAAACTTAGAAGAACAACAAGCTTACGGAGATTGATCTTATAAATATACATTGTATGTTTGAGTAAGCACTAAGTAGGTGCTTGTGTTACAAGTTAAGTATAACATCCTTATGTTGCATCGTCCTGTATCTAAAATATCAATGTGTGAGTAATTGTATGACCAAGAGAGTAAAATATTATGAAAAAAAAAAAGATATACGTATTTAAAAAACAACAATACAGCCTTGTACAAAACTGAATATAAAGCAGGTAGGCGTGACAAACTGACAATGATTATTTTATATCCAGAAGTTCTCTGATAATGCACTAAACATACGTATCAACTTTACAAAGTTCGTATTTAGTTTGTAATTGCTAAGGTAAAGTCCAACTTTATTCCCACATACAATATAAAAAACCAAAGCAGATCTTTGAATTAAGTCATCCTTATTTACTTTAATAGAACTTCCCCGTAGACTCATATGCTAAATACATCATAGTTCTTTTATTGTTTTAAGAACTTAATACATATTTTTATATAAATAGATTTAAAACGTATTATAAAAGATCTATAAAATATTTTATGACGACTGTTCGTTCGCCGAGTCTCTAAGTTATAAGCACATTTGTTTAATTAAAGGTATCTAACTCCTAACACGTTACCTTTATTATTATTATTTTTTTAATAAAATTGCGTTATAATGTTTTACCAGGTTTTCAAATAAACGTCTTTTATTGTAAAGATAAATACAACGTCAGTCGTAGGTGCAACGAATCTGATAGTGTAAATGCGTTAAGGGAATATACGCTGGCAACAAAGTTAAACTTTCAACACGACAAATATTAACACTGGCCATTTATAAACAACATTTTAAAATAAATATTGAGATTAAAAATATGTATATAGGAATGAGCTTTGAGTATAATTATTTTCCTTTAAAAAATTACAGCGTATACAAGTTATTAAATCTCAGAAGACTGCTTGGTGTTATTTGGCTTTGTGGCATGCATTTTTAAATTTCGCTAGAGCTCTCGACGCCAAATAATCGAGTGATCTCCAACGTACGTGCGCAACTCATCTTATTTGAAATTATAATATTCCTTTTTTTGACATTTTGATATTTTTTTGAAAGAAATACGAAATATGGCGTAGTTTCGTTGGACATAAATAAAGTAGTGCAAATCCCGCAAGCGTATATTTTATGTAAGTATCATTTAAAGCCGATTTATTCAGATATGAATCATTCAATCAAGTGAATCGTATTGTTTTGGAAATCTATAAATCATTAACAACACTGCAGATTCGACAAATAAATTATTAAAATATTTTAGCTTTGAATTTTTGAAAATGTTTAAAGTATTGTTTTTATTAAAATATTAATGTGTCAATATTATATGTCCTAGATAAAGAATCTTATAATCGTATTACGTGATTGATTTACGAAGTAAAATCTTTACATTCTCATGTGTTTGCATGGTTTTAATTTGATTTATTACATGTAAATGTCCTTAAGTTTCAGTTTCAAAGCGGAGTAGAAATTCTTTTTGAGATAATCACAGACATTGACGCATCTAATTTGCTTGTTTATTATCTGTATAAAGCATAGCATTATACGTTTTTTTTATTTCAAATATTATATGCCTAATATTTAAAAACGTTACCTCACGAAACAGTTTGCATAAACTTCTATAGTACCAGTCAAAACTCATTCATCCTTATAATTTTCGTAGCAGGTTTAAAAATAATTAATTCAAGTTTTATATAAGGTATTTATAAATAATTTTATTTCATAAATTAAATAACAACTCTTCAATAAGCACTAGGCTAAGAATTATAATTTTACTATCCCTGGCTTGAGCTTAGCAATAACGACATAATCCTCACACGACCACATAATACGTTGTATTTCTTGTTTTATTTAAACACAAACAGGTCCGACTCTCACTTGACCCAATGGACAGTTAGAGCTCTTTATAAGAAGTCTATCTTCTATCGGAGGTACATCTCCTGTTGGCTTGACAAGTCTGTTGTGTCCATCTTCTTTTTCCATTGCTATCTTGATTGTTGCTACAGCGCTGCCCTTGTTGCCCGGATCCTCGTTTACAACCACTTTCATAACGACGCCGTCCGTAAGAGGTACTTTATTTACTCTTATCACAGAACATTCTACAGTTAATACAAGTACGGTCAGCGCCAAAACAAAGCACGTAATTGGAGACATCTTTGGCAATGATGCGACCGTACCGATTGGCCTCTAAAGTTACTATGTGTCGAACGTTTCGGTCATTATATATATAGTTCGTAATGTATGGACCAGTTTCCTTAAACGTCTTATGTTACGTCACGTAAAACTCCCGTAGTAAAATACCCTCAAGGCATCATCCATAATATTACATAATATTGAAGTCGGACAAAATAATAAATTATAAATGGTAATGCTGTGAACGAAATGTTTTTTTTTTTACTTTACTGGATTTTTTTTATTATTATTTGAAGTTTGAAATATCCGAATTTAATATTGTTTTATTAATCAGAAATATATATTTATAGAAATATATATATATAGAGACCATCCATGTAATTATGCATCAGTACATTAATCCACCTAACAATTTTTCATCGCTCCATTTACCTGTACATATGTGCATACACCCATACAACTATCCTTCCAACTATTCATCCACGTATCGAACTATACATCCATCTTTTTATTAATCCAGCCATCCAGTCGTTAGTCTATTTTTCCATTCATCTATCGATTCAACCATCCATCCCTCTAAATTTATATGTTTCTTTCTTATTTATGCTTTCATCCTTACAGTCATCCCTGCACCCATTCATACATCGATTCATCCAACTCATCCATTTATCTAACAATCCATTTTTTTTTTTGTAAAATATTACAGTTTTCGATACAAACAAAAAATCAGATTCGAACGGAGTTTTCAGATGTGATTAAAAAATCTGTTTTGTCATTTTTGGTAAACAGAGTAATTGTTTTATTTTATTAAATTTATTAAAAATGCAATTATATTGTGAATGATAAATATTAGAAAAAATATAACAGCTAGTAAACATGACATATTTATTTATTCAAAAGTAACAGCACTAACGTTTTCTTTTAAATGCATAGTAAATAATGATATAATTTCCAGGAAATAAGTTTTTGTTAAATACCAGATAATATCAATAGTCTTTATTATTTACGAATACAAGTCATTTTCATTATTATTAGAACAATGAAATATATATATATATATACTAGCTCACCCGGCTAACACTGTATTGCCAGTTGTTTCTTGGGAATTTCTAGTCTAGAAAAAAAAACTAAATTATTGTAAGTGTGTGAGTGAGGATGTGGTACATTTATAATTTATTCCTCAAAATTATATATATGTAATTTATTAATTTTCTCTGTGGAGAACCTTTATCTCTTACTTCTTAGATATGAAAAATAGATAATAGCCGAGTCTCAGACCTACTGAATATGCATATGAAGTTGAATTAAAATCGGTCTAGCCGTTTCGGAGGAGTATGGTAACTGACATTGTGACACAAGAATTTTATATATAAGACTAGCTGTTACCTGCGACTCCGTCTGCGTAAGAAAAATAATAAGAAACTATGTCAAAACTTTAAAGCCCCGTATGCGCCCTCCCTAAGTTACTTTTTATTACATCAGGTACCTGCCAATAAGTGCCGTTAAACGCGGTTTAGCCATTTTGGATATTAGCCGAAACAAACATACACTCGTATTGTGTTTACATATATATAAAAAAATAGGGGCTGGTGATAAAAAAGCCAAAATTTTGGGTTGTATGTATTTTTTGATGACACATTATAAAAAAAATAAAAACAAAAAATTTCATTCAAAAATTAAAAAAAAAAGTTTAAGGGTGAACAACCCTTAACACTAAGGGGTATGAAAAATAGATGTTGGCCGATTCTCAGACCTATTCTATATGCTCACAAAATTTCATGAGAATCGGTCAAGCCGTTTCGGAGGAGTACGGGAACGAATATTGTGACACGAGAATTTTATATATAAAGTTTTACTATTTGTCAACAATCATTGGACATTCGTTACATAATGTTGCTAGATCATATTTTATCCTCAAGATATTACGATATTTTTGAATATAATGGAATACTGTCGATTTTGATTTCTATCTAAAGAAAAAACATAAAATTTCGTTCACTTGGATATACCAAAAGCAATCTAAATGACTATCTATCAATGAATCAGTGGCATTTAAAAAATATTAACGTTTGAAAGAATGCTGTGCTAAAGAATATTTTATATTTTTATCCAAGAGATTTCAGAGCAATGTTGTCTAGAACGTTGGCTTTAGGTAAATCCGTCGTTAATACCATTAAATAAGAAATTTCATTACACACTTTGATTACCATAACGTTGTTAATCTTCGCATACGAACGGCAAAAACAGGTTTCCCTTTAAAAATTATTCATGTCAACAATTATTTCATTTTATTGGTACTTATCGCGTTTTCCCACATGTATATGATTATGAATTTGTTTAAGTGGTCGAGAGCCTGTAAAACTTGATTCTAGTAATAGTTAGTGTCGTCGATTTAAAGACAAGGTCTAAATAAAACCTGCTCGGGAAAGACCCGATGTTTTGCAAGTGTCTAGCATCTGATGTTGAATAATAATATTTATATGAACGGATAGTGTGATATAAAATAATTCAATTTTATAATACAATTATTTTCTTTTAGTTGCTATAAAATACAAATATGTACGTTGTAAGAGGATTAAAACACACCTGGGCTTATTTCTATTTTCATTTTTATGTACACGCATTTATTTTATTCCCGCTTTTGTTATACATTCAATAAAATATTTAAATTCGGGTCGACAAATTTAATTAAAACCATCGCTGGTACTCATCGGATACTTAACAGTCTTTAAAAATATATCAATGACTATACAAGGATAATCTAAACATGTCGACTAAATACAATTTTAAAACATTCGTTAAATTTTCGCACACTAAAATCGTTTATAGAGTATCGGGGAGTGACGAAATTAAACCGTTATTTGTTTTTAACATTTTCGTTTATATTATAACACGAACTACAAACATTTGTCGGATTACTTAAACATACATATTATTTGAATATTACTGAATACAAATCAAGTGAGAGAATGCATGCTGTGTTACAGGCAAATTGGGCCTACACGTCTTTGATTCTTGGCACAATTTCCACTGCCGGTGATGATGATTCTGTTTTCAAACGACGGAGGTTTTCCAGTGGGCTTCAGAAATTCCTTTTTTTGGTGCGAAGCATCGCGAACGGTATCAAAAGCAGGTGTTTCTCCTCCAGCTGTCGCTGTATCCACTGCGAGTACTCCTTGTTTTATTATAGAGCATTCTGTTTTTATAATCACTAAACAAAACGCCAAACAGAAATACGTTAGTGGAGACATATTAATAACGATATTTTTGAGTCACAACTAAACAAGCACTGAAGGCTTTATGTATCCTACATGTATTTATATCCGTTCAATACACTTAAAATTCACGTGCACTTTTCCTGTTTGAATTTCTCATTCATTTGCTATGTGTTTTATATATTATAAATTATTTTTAAATAATCTATAAAATGATTTGAAGACGCTGCCTCTGCATCAGCCAAAAATCACGAAATTTGATCTTTATATAGATATAAAGTAAAATGATATTGAAACATCAACAACCTGAATGAATAGTAAATATAAATATATAAAAAAATCTAGAAAATTATTGTGGATTTTCTCAAACAAAATAAATATGAGGGTTCAGCAAAGTCAAACATAAATGCATTGGACTTAGTTGAGATTAATTCTCTGTACTCATATTAAATGAATGTTAAAGAGACTCGACAAAGGCACTCTCAAACCTGAACTAAGCTCAACTTTCAATGAAATAAAAGTTCAATAAACAGTACACTTTCCAGGAAGTAAATTCAGGATTTCGAATAGAAATAAGGTGTTCGAAAGAAAAAATGGAACTTTGTCTTTTTAACAATGTTAATGTATAATATTTAAGTCATAAATAGGGTGTGGCCTATTTATGACTTAATTTAATTGAATTGTGGCATACAATTTTAAGTGGAATTAATAAAAAAAATTAACCAATAAAGACTTTATTGTAGCAAACTTTAACCAAATAACATTGAAATACATCATGAGGCGCTTTATAAAATAAAAATAAAAAAATCAATTTTTCGTTTAAAAATTCTTTACTAATAAAAAAGAAACGAAAGTTTATAATCATAATAGTTTCAAAATTCTAGTATATGTGGTTTTCCCTGTAGTTTGACATGTCACCGGCACTGCTAATACAGGCTGCTACGTATTTTCCCAAAGAGGCAAGACCGTTCGCCTGACGAAAGAATAGAAAAAAAAACAGTTTAATTAACATTATGTTAGTAAAAACGAAATAAAATTGCGAATATAAGGAATGAATTTACAACTATATGATAGTGACGAACGAAATGAATATCGTAAGTTTATTTAGTCTCCGACACTTCCGGTCAGGACGTGCTTTGACAGCCTCCAAAAGCTAAATTCTCAATTTCATTACTTTAATTTTACTATGAGGTGACAGTTATTATCCTTGGATAACTCCTATTACGACGTTGATTACATACCTGAGCTCTTTGCAGCAATTCCTTCTGGGCCTTCCCGATATTCTCATCTTTCCCCGCCCAGCTTTTCCATACCGACGCCTGCAATGCTCTGCCATAGCTGAATGTTAGTCTCCAAGATGCTTTTGATATTTGATTGATCGCGTTCAGGTTTAAAGTAGCGTCTTCCTCAGAGAGACCACCGGAGAGGAATGTTATACCTTTGGTCAGCGATAGAATTATATTAGCTGGGATTGTGTCTTTGTATTTTAAAATTTACATTGGTTTTTTCTTATTGATTATTAATATTAGGTTCGACCTCATAATGTTGTGTTATAAGTAGCTATGTATGTAAAGTATTGGTATTTTTCATACCGGGTACCGCTACTGGTACGGTTCTTAGCAATGCTGTGACAGTGGCTGAAGCAATCTCCTCTGGTGTGCTCCTCTTCACGCATTGTTGACCTGGAGTCACCTGTCAAAATATTATATACCTAATAATTAGTTTTCACTTTATTTTATTATATTGATTTTCAAAATTGTTGAGACTGAAAATATATTCACATCTCTGTATTGTCTCTGACAAAATTCTACAAAAAAAATAATAATTTGTTCGTGTTTAAAATTCAATAAGTACTATGTGTTTACCATATTTGGTTTAAGCAGAGTCCCTTCTAGAAAGACGTGATGATCACTCAGAGCTTTATAAACAGATGCCAACACCACTTCAGTCACCTTCTGGCTTCTTACGATGTCATGGTTTCCTGAAAATCACATATTGTGTTAGAGCATAGATTATATTCAACTTATGTAAACTGCTCATTATCGATGAAGCGATATTGAAACGATGCTCTCTTTATGAAAATAAAAAAAGCAATAAATTAATTGTCGGGTACATTTTCAGAAGCGTTCATAAGGAAAATCTGATGAATATTCATCAAAAATGCTAAGAACACCTCGTGATTTGAAATAAAAGAACGAAGTTTGCTTTTAATAAAAACAAAAAGGTACAAAAAAAAAAGCGCTTCGAGTTAAATATCGGTCAAAGTTTATCGCTCGTATTTAATGGAATTTACATTTCAAAAAAGTTTTACTTTTTTTTTTATCGAATATGAAATAGAGTGGCTTCATAAACGTGGTTATGTTACCGTCTAAAAGCACATCAGGTTCCACGATAGGCACCAGACCCTCACTCTGACATATCGACGCATATCTTGCAAGAACATGCGACGCGTCTTCTATCGCCTGCACAGACGGTGAGCGCTCCCCAATCTTCAGTGGGCATCTCCACTTTGCAAATCTACATCCCAGCTTCTTGTAAGCCGCGCACCGCTCGGCCAGGTTGTCCAAACCTTAAAAGAATTATTGACTAACAAAAAAAAATAAAAGTATTTTTCTTCTTGGTCGCTCATAGAGTATGTGAATTTTTTTGATACTCTTATATTCATACTAACATAAAATTAAGAAACAATCATATGGGAAATTCAAAATTGATTCTGCAAAGTGACAAGGGGACGATGTATTTCACGCGTTACATCGACAAAATTGTTTATGATCGGTGTGATTTATATCCCAACATGAAGCCACAGGGCGAACATGATGCGATCACTTCAATACATAAAGTAAAACTAGTGTAGTAAGATAAAACGTAACGCGTTATAATTAATAAGATACAGGTGAAAGCAGTGCCGTGACACGTAAAGAATAAAATTACTTCTATCTGCCAAAACCTACCCTGGGTTGTGTATTCTTCTGTCAGATGCAATGGAACAACATCCTTATCTACTTTGACGCCGGGTATTATGTTTTTCTTCCTCAATAAATCCATAAATAAGATGCCGTCATCCGTCTTTTGGTATAAAGTCTCTTCGAATAGAATCACGGCTGAGATGTTATTTGATAGCATCTGCAAAATTGTCTATGTGAATAAATTTACGTATTAATAAATTAACGTATATTGAATATAATGGAAGTGTGCTTGTTTTTAGTAATTGACGAAAAAATTATAAGTCCGGCCAACGAAGAGGGAAAGCACCCGTAATTTGAGTTATGTACATATTTTATTTTGATGAATGGCTTTATGAATAAAATTATACGAATTTAATATGATTCGTGGAATGATGATTTTATTATTTTTACGTCAAGCCATTGTTTCGTACAAATTACTCATATTTTTTGTTTAATTCTCTCTTTTTTGTATTATTCAAATTATATTATATTATACTTTTTTTTATTATATTAAACTTTAAGCGTATAAAGTATTTATATCGGGTACTATTTTCATTCACTCTATAATCCAATAAATAACCTTTTAGTTGAAAATTTTATTCCCGTGCCATTTAACGTTTCACATAAAGGCTGCTTTTCGTTTTTTTTTTTTATTTATTAGTTTTTTACAGGTATTACAAAATTGAACTTACAAAAGAGTCATAAACATTTTTGAACGCCTTGGTATATTCTGATCTCTCTGTCGTCGTTTTCCTTAATAATGAAATAAAACCAGTTGCAATCCGATAGTGTTAAGATTAATTCTCGCTGGTTTGGTGTCACCAATTGATTATAACTTATTTTGTGAGAGCTTAAATAATTGAGATCTAAGATTTTCGCGAGTTTTATTCATTTAAATGAAACTAGTATTATTCGGATATACTACGCGGATTTTATTATTTAAAAACTACATAATCCCGACGTTTCGGTTACTTTACAGCAACCGTGATCACGGTCCGAAACTAGTATCCGAATAATACTAGTTTCATTTAAACTTAAATAATTACAAAAAAACTATAATCAAAACATTTATTACAATTTTATTATATTGCTTGGGTAACTTTAGTCCGAAATTTTAATTTCTAATTGTCTTCGTATCACCGCCGATATCAACGATATCAATGCCCGTTGATGAGACAAAAGCCGTTACTCAAGTTATTAAAGATTTAGACGTCGCCTCGAGGATAGTGAGTAAACATTTTTAGGTTGTTTTTTGACCTTTTTGAACTGCCATCAACTTTGACATAGACCTGGCCTAGTATCGTTGACATTATATGTTTTATTTTACTAGTTTATATATATTAAGTCCTGTAGGAAATATCTTCATGACTTCAAACAAAATAATCCCTTTACAAATCATGTTTCTACAATTTATTCTTATTGTAACTAGAAAACACATTTTCTCTACGTCGCTTTCAAAAACCTCGACATTCAAGTAAATTAATCTCACGTCTAGGCACTGTAATTAAGAAATATTAAACTAAATCTGACTCAACATATTGAAAATAGGAATCAATTAAATGAAGAACTAAAAGATAATAATTATTCATGTGGTAGTTAAAATTTAGAACGAGGAAAATTTATACGATTTGACTGCATCATGAGTAACAAGAGATGTGATAAATATTACGTTCAAACGAGACGTAACATTAGTTTATCCTTAACTTATTTTAGTTAAACACGTCAGAGTTTACAGCGCTGACATAATATTAAAACTGCGATAGTATATACGTGTATAAATATACATGTATATCCTTATAAGAAACAACTTGTCTGATTCATACAAATCAAAATTCACGACATATGTATAGTACAAACTATTTGTTTATCTCTCTTTATCTCTCTTAAACTGTTAACGGGATCTTCCTTGCATCTTAACGGATTTTGTCGGAGCTATCACTGGATTTGAATTTTTAAAGCTGCTTATGTTTGTATAGTTTCTTTTTATCTGAATCAATATATATGAAAAATTATTATAAAATCTCAATGAGGCTAACACTTAGAAGTGAATGTGAATTGAATGATATTTTAAACCGAAATATCCAGCTATGTTATATGGGAACTATAAAAGAGAAAAAAGATATGTCTTATTCTAAAATAATTATAATGTATACAACACTAATTGTATAAATTGTATCATTTTTTCTACGAATGTCATTTGCATACGTTAATTTCGCCTATAAGTATGCAAATTGATTCGTGGGAAGTTATTGATGCAAAATTAATATATATATATATATATATATATATATATATATATATATGTATATGTGTGTGTGTGTGTATTTCCAAATTTAAATATTCAAAAGTCAGAATCATTATTTTAATTATAAAAAGTCCAATAAATTAAAA
The DNA here is from genome assembly GCF_018135715.1 of Danaus plexippus. NCBI lineage: Eukaryota > Metazoa > Arthropoda > Insecta > Lepidoptera > Nymphalidae > Danaus > Danaus plexippus. The sequence continues at coordinate 14,311,754 of NC_083559.1, forward strand.
CAAAGTGGAGTGAGTCTGATTTTTCACGACGCGTCAAAGCGTCACACAAACGAAATTAAATTACCTATTAAAACGTATATTTTTTATTCTGCCATTATTAAAAAAAAAAAAAACACAACTCTTGTAAAAAGTATATATTGTATATATACTATATATATATATATATATATAGTATATATACAAGTGATTAATTCTTTGCAAAAGCTATAAACTATTAGTGTGATAAAAAAATATTTTTCGATCTCAGATGTCAATAATAACTTTTCTGGCAGTTTTACATGGATAAGATCAATCGTTTTTCCAAGACCGGATTAATATGAATATTGATCTGTTGTTGGGAAGCCTTATTGAATCCTTCACATTGTTAATCCGCACAAATGTTCATAAGTAGAATTTTATAAATAATAATAAAGAAAATATCGAATACATTAATTGTTATATTATCAGTTATTTATCTCATTTCATTGCAGGATCTTATTAAAATAATTAGAAGAGGGGGTTCAGAAGCTTTGTCTAAGACCTTATAGTGTCTCAGGTAAATTTCTTTATAACTAGCGACATAATAAACATTTTTCAACAACAAATAGTTTGTTATTCCACCTGAACATTCCTCTATTTTACTCAGTTAGATGAAGTATCAAACTATGTACACGAACTTGTTTGAATATCACCTCTGTACAAATACTTCGCAACTTTGATCTTTGAAGCGCGATCCCCTGATCTCTGAGACTATGTCAAGGAAAAATCTCATCGGTAAACTACGTTATTTATAAAGTAACTTAATATCGCCTACGAAGTTCGAATCCCCGAGGACGTTGTGGGTGTTTTTTATTCAGTACCATTTGAATTATAAGAAACTGGCGGTTTTTCCGCGCTGGCGCCTTTGATTTAATCTCATATTACTTTTAATCTAACAACAGCGACACGTAATTTTTTTTTGAACGCAAAGAGACTCACCTCGTCGCTTGTGAATAACATTTGTCTATACCGGCGCCTATTTTCCTCGGTGTTTTCCAAATCCACACCAGCAAGCAACTTGCCAATTCCCTCTGAAACAAAATGTTGTAAATCAAATATACAATGCTCTACTAAATCTGCTTCGCCTTATCAATCCTCTGTTAACTCTTTTATACCTGGTCATGTTATAAATGAATGTGTTTTTTTAATACCGAAAATTATAGCAATGTTTAACTTTATTATTATTATTATTGTTTTAATGTCCATAATAGTAACAATGGATTTCTAAGTAGCTGGTTACGGACACAGTATCAGAAGACTTCGTTTCTTGAAGCATCGCTTTGTTTTTATAAACTTATGTCTAATCCTGAGATTGCCTTATCGTCAGATTAAGTAACGTATCGTCTTTCAATTCGCTTTCCCCCCAAAGTACATTCTTGTTCATTGTTCAAACGTAAGTCATTCGTTTGGTAATCTTTACAACGATCCCACATATGTACGTCCTAAAAGATAATTTCTAATAGCAAAGATAATACGAGAAAATGTTTAAAACATTTAGCCAATCAAATTTTATAGAAGTCTTTATAATATTTTTACCTATATAAACATATGTATATATATGTGTGTGTGTGTGTAAATACTAGTTTCTCTTATGTTTTAATAGATCTATTAGTCTATTAGAGGAGTAAACAAAGTAAAATTAAATATACACAGTATATGAGTTCAATATAATAAGCGTTATGGATGTCTAATATATTTTAAAGCTTTATGTTTGATTGTTCAGTTGTGAGTCTAACGTGATAATCGACTGGCAGCTGTGTCAAAAACTATTCAGTAAAAGATAATCAACGAACTCACGTTTGGCATCTACGCAACGCATCTATCAGCTTTAAACAAATATCGTAAAAACAGTAGGTACATTTATCTTAAATATTGTTTTTAAAGGGCGTTGACATTCAAAAATAATAATATAGAATATAACAAGATTAAAGATTATAAAACATTAATATGTTTTAATTATAACTTAATACAGCACTTGATAGTATCTTTATGCTCGAAGGAAAGGCCATATATGATTTATTGATCATAAATTATATATCTCGTTTATAGCGTTAATCTTTGTTATAAACAGTTATACATTATATAACAAACATAAATAAATATATCGTATAAAAAGTTATATCACAAAAAAAAAATCGCAAACATTGTTCTATCAGACGTATTTTATAACGCGAGATTAATGAGGTGTCACTTCCAAACAGAAGTACCTAGCTATAACTATGGAATTATTATAATAATATGACGTTAGAATTATTGCCACATAAAAATTAAGGCCTCAATTTATATTTGTTCGATTGAAACTTTAAAAAAATAGCATTCGATTGCCATTGGAATTTACTTTTATTAATTATCCTCGTTCCGTTGAGGTTTTTCCTGAGTTCGTTTAATTACGCAATTATTTAACCGGTGAGTAAAACGCGATATGATGTGTTATTCATAAAAGAATTTTTATTCGTGCTTTTTATTGGCTGAATATTGTATACCAATTTTAACGTAAATTAGGTGAACACATACATGAATGATTGGAAGAATGAAGGATGAATGTGTCGTAGTGCGCTAAAGACAATATGAACGAATGAATGAAGGATTATATTAGGTATACGGACTCGATGATTAATAATTTCTGGTATGTATTATATTAGAGATTTCAGTGATATTCTAAGGATTATAATATTTCTGTTCTCACCATTGTTTTCGTCAACAGCTAGGATTCCTTTTCCCGGTGCGACAATGGCCTCGGCGGTCCGTTTGAGCTCCTCTTGAAGCTCAAGATTAGGGTAAGAGAAGAAGGTTGGCATATTGTCACTAAAATGAACATAACAGAATACATTCCTCAAAAGATTTTTTTAATTTACAGCACAAATTTACTTATACATAAGCTTTCGGTACATAATCAACTTATATAAGCATATTATATAATAGTATAGTTATTTCACGAATGCGAAATCATAATGGGATTTATTAAACACAAAAACAAATCTACAAATATCTGAAATTGGAAATCACTCTATTATGTTTACCAATCCTATTGTTCCCGTTGTTTATTTTATATGTATATGTAATAATTACTACCAGTGGACTTTTTGTCTAATCACCACTCTTCTTGACTATGGAATTAAAACTATTGACAGAACCAATTTATCTTTTGACTCAAGATAAAATTTTAACAATAAAATTATAATACGGAGTAATCGAAACACGGGTTATCGTGAGTGTCACTTTGTACTTATATAATCACTAACCAAAAGTAAAATAAAATGGTATATTTTCATGCTTACATTACTGACCCATTAGGTTTTTGATAATGCCTTAATATTCGAATAATTAAGATAAAGAAAAAAAACAATATTCATGTTGATACCTACTTTTGTACTTTTTTTACCATAATTATATATTAAATGCATTATATTATATAGTAATTACTTTGAAAATTATAATTCCATAATTTTATATTATATTCAAACGAATTTGTTCCTAACATTTTGTAATAGATTTTCTGTACACTGCCATCTATTGGAACAAAATTAAACAATTCTGTTAGAGTGTGTTTGTAAGTGAAATTATAAATAGTACGCGTAGCAAATTAGAGATAGCAGCACTAAACGTCGGTAAAGTATATAACATTGCTAGAATATATTATCAGACCTTCAAATGACCTTTCGTTCGTGTCCTCTACTCGGTTAACAAATTTGACAGTCGTATTCGGTGCAGGTCTGGCTATACAGTAGCTCCCTATTCTTATAAGAAATATTTTTTTAAATGTAAGTACTATCTAATATTATTTTGTTTTGCATAACTTAGATATTTGAAAATTCGTTTGTGTTAACTTTCTCCTCTTTCACATGTCGTGGCACATAATTTCAGCAATTTATTTTGCATGATGTAATTTCACTTGTGGGAATCGCATAAAGATTTATTTAAGTAAAAATAGATCGTATTTAATCAAAATATAAATGTATAAATATGGAATCCATAATGAAGACATATATTCAAATAAATTAAAAAAAATACACTTTTAATGTATCTACTTAAATTAGTTCTTGAAATAAATATATATTTTTGACAAATATTTTATTTGTTAAATTCGAGGGCAAAGGGGAAAGTAATAGATTATGATATTTTTTTATTTTTTTCTTATTAATTAATCTCTACGCCTTAATTTGTATTTTGGTACATTTCCAATGTATAAGAAAGTACTTTCAGTCACCGTAAATAAAACTATCGCGTTTATAGCGCACAATTTGTATGACCTCTCAAGGTCACAGTCACCTTAAAAATCTTCAACCTATATGACAATTTACAAAGCTTTTATGAAACAAATATACCTCAAACAGTAATGTACAGTCTAACAAAACTACAAGCCATTTTAATCAGACCATTTAATATTTAAAAATATTTATTTTGTATTCAATGCGTTTAATTATTTAAGGTTAAAAAAAAATTAACATGAACAACAACTTTAACTTCATCAGACACTAGGAAATATTCAAAATAGAAATATAAAAAAATCAGAATGATCAAAGTTAATTTCACAGTTAGAACAAAAATTAAGATTACCGGCTATATGTGGCAATAGAAGTGGAAAGAATTAGTTGTGTTAATGTCATATCAGTGGTAATAATAAGTATACTATCTTCGAACCATATAAATATTTCATCATCAACATGTTTACAGACTAATTCATTTACTTTTGAATATCTGCTGATAATTTGGTAGCACTCTGGTGGAGTACTACTTTGTACATGTTCTGAGATAAAATATAGATACATTTTTATATGTAACATTGATCAAATGTAAAAAAAAATATTAATGAAATCCAAAGTCACACTTCTAAAACATGTTAACGATTTTTAAGTAAGCTAGATTAGGTTTCACAAGAAAACTGAGAATGACAGCTAAGTTGATTGACAACGCAACTTAAATATAATAGAAATTGAGTTTTTTTTTTTTGCTGGATAATTCTGCTAATCTTTAATAAAAAATAATAAATACGTATTAAAGATTAATTTTTCTTTTGATGTTACATATAGAGTTGATATTAAATTCAATAAAAAGGTTTTATTGTTTATATTTTTAATTAAAGGAAAGTTCTTTTTTTGAATTTTGTATATATTCACTGTTGATTGTGCGATGACAGCTTGTATTGGTGAGTTTTTGATAAAATGTGTAAGATATTGATATAATGTTGGGTATAAGATTTTTCTTATAATTATTTATAAAGACAAAATAAAAATATGGGACCAAAAGGTAAAAAGGGTAAAAAGGGCCCACCAGAGTCAGGATGGATGCCTGGCTTTGGAACCAAAGGTATTACAGAAAAAATATTATGTCTCATTCCTAGGAATAGAGACTAGTCTCTTTTCATTTTAATTGTAACATTTGTTTTATAATATGGCTTTTCTGAAAAATTATATATTTTAGACAATCATTCTATTTGAAAAATAATTATAATATAACTTGCTTTATCAGTGTCTTGTCAAAAAACAATAATCGTCCAGGACTTGAAAAATAAACTTGTTTTTTGAATGATAAACAACATTGGGTACTGTTAAGTTTTGGAGGTGTGTCAAAACTAGTTGTGAAGGTCAATAGAGGTTATGATAATGGATCCAAATGTCATAGTGATCATTCAAAAATAAAATGTGTGACTGGAAAAAGTCGAATAATATTTAATTAAAAATGTTCTGCTTGTATTTTGTAGTATTTTTTTTTAATTTTTTCAATAATTT